>NC_073232.2:149856000-150169000 GCF_029281585.2 Gorilla gorilla gorilla
TATTTCTATGTTCATGCAGATAGCGGTGTAGATATTTCCATGTTCATCCAGATGGCTGTGTAGATATATCCATGTTCATACAGATGGCGGTGAAGATATTTCCACGTTCATACAGATAGCGGTGTAGATATTTCCATGTTCAAACAGATAGCGGTGTGGATATTTCCATGTTCATACAGATAGCGGTGTAGATATTTCCGTGTTCATACAGATAGCGGTGTAGATATTTCCATGTTCATACAGATAGCGGTGTAGATATTTCCCAGTTCATACAGATAGCGGTGCTGATATTTCCATGTTTATACCGGTAGTGGTGTAGATATTTCCATGTTTATACAGATAGAGGTGCAGATATTTCCATGTTTATACAGATAGCGGTGTAGATATTTCCATGTTTATACAGATAGCAGTGTAGATATCTCCATCTTAATACAGATGGCGGTGTAGATATTTATATGTTCATACAGATGGCGGTGCAGATATTTCCATGTTCATACAGATGTCGGTGTAGATATTTCCATGTTCATACAGATAGCGGTGTAGTTATTTCCATGTGTAAAGAGATAGCTTTGTAGATATTTCCATGTACATGCAGTTAGCTGTGTAGATATTTCTATTTTTATGCAGATAGCGGTTTAGGTATTTCCATGTTCAAACAGAGAGCGGTGTAGATATTTCCATGTTCATACAGATAGCGGTGTAGATATTTTCATGTTTATACAGATAGCGGTGAAGATGTATGCATGTTTACACAGATAGCGGTGTTGATATTTCCAAGTTCATACAGACCGCGGTGTAGATAATTCCATGTTCATCTACATGGATGCGTAGACATATCCGTGTTCATACAGATGGCGGTGAAGATATTTCCATGTTCATGCAGATAGTGGTGTAGATATTCCCATGTTCAAACAGATAGCGGTGTAGATATTTCCATGTTCATACAGATAGCGGTGTAGATATTTCCATGTTCATACAGATAGCGGTGTAGATATTTCCATGTTCATACAGATTGCGGTGTAGATATTTCCATGTTCATACAGATGGCGGTGCAGATATTTCCGTGTTCATACAGATGGTGGTGTATATATTTCTATGTTCATACAGATAGCGGTGTAGTTATTTCCATGTGTAAAGAGATAGCTGTGTAGATATTTAAATGTATATGCAGATAGCAGTGTAGATATTTCCATTTTCATGCAGATATCGGTGTAGATATTTCCATGTTCAAACACATAGCGGTGTAGATATTTCCATGTTCATACAGATAGCGGTGTAGATATTTCCATGTTCATACAGATAGTGGTGTAGATATTTCCATGTTGATACAGATGGCTATGTAGATATATCCATGTTCATACAGATAGCGGTGCTGATATTTCCATGTTTATGCAGGTAGCGGTGTAGATATTTCCATGTTTATACAGATAGCTGTGTAGATATTTCCATGTTTATACAGATAGCGGTGTAGATATTTCCATGTTTATTCAGATAGCGGTGTAGATATCTCCATCTTAATACAGATGGCGGTGTAGATATTTATATGCTCATACAGATGGCGGTGCAGATATTTCCATGTTCATACAGATGGCAGTGTAGATATTTCCATGTTCATACAGATAGCGGTGTAGTTATTTCCATGTGTAAAGAGATAGCTGTGTAGATATTTCCATGTATATGCAGATAGCTGTGTAGATATTTCCATTTTCATGCAGATAGCAGTGTATATATTTCTATCTTCAAACAGATAGTGGTGTAGATGTTTCCGTGTTCATACAGATAGCGGTGTAGATATTTCCATGTTTATACAGCTAGCGGTGAAGATGTATGCATGTTTACACAGATAGAAGTGTGGATATATCCATGTTCATAGAGAGGGCTATGTAGATATATCCATGTTCATACAGATAGCGGTGTAGATATTTCCACGTTCATACAGATTGCGGTGTAGATATTTCCATGTTCATCTAGATGGCTGCGTAGACATATCCATGTTCATACAGATGGCGGTGAAGATATTTCCATGTTCATGCAGATAGCGGTGTAGATATTTCCATGTTCAAACAGATAGCGGTGTAGATATTTCCATGTTCATACAGATAGCGGTGTAGATAATTCCATGTTCATACAGATAGCGGTGCTGATATTTCCAAGTTGATACAGGAAGCGGTGTAGATATTTCCATGTTTATACAGATAGCGGTGTAGATATTTCCATGTTTATACAGATAGCGGTGTAGATATTTCCATGTTCATACAGATAGCGGTGTAGATATTTTCATGTTCATACAGATAGCGGTGCTGATATTTCCATGTTTATACAGGTAGCGGTGTAGATATTTCCATGTTTATACAGATAGCTGTGTAGATATTTCCATGTTTATACAGATAGAGGTGTAGATATTTCCAGGTTTATACAGATAGCGGTGTAGATATCTCCATCTTAATATAGATGGCGGTGTAGATATTTATATGTTCATACAGATGGCGGTGCAGATATTTCCATGTTCAAACAGATGGCGGTGTAGATATTTCCATGTTTATAGAGATAGCAGAGTAGTTAAATCCATGTGTAAAGAGATAGCTTTGTAGACATTTCCATGTATATGCAGATAGCTTTGTAGATATTTCCATGTTCATCCAGATGGCTGTGTAGATATATCCATGTTCATACAGATGTCGGTGAAGATATTTTCATGTTCATACAGGTAGCGGTGTAGCTACTTCCATGTTCATACAGATAGTGGTGTAGATATTTCCATGTTCAAACAGATAGCGGTTTAGATATTTCCATGTTCATACAGATAGCGGTGTAGATATTTCCATGTTTATACAGATAGCGGTGAAGATGTATGCATGTTTACACAGATAGCGGTGTATATATTTCCATGTTCATACAGATAGCTGTGTAGATATTTCCATGTTCATCCAGATGGCTGTGTAGATATATCCATGTTCATACAGATGTCGGTGAAGATATTTCCAAGATCATATAGATAGCGGTGTAGCTATTTCCATGTTCATACAGATAGTGGTGTAGATATTTCCATGTTCATCCAGATGACTGTGTAGTTATATCCATGTTCATACAGATGGCGGTGAAGATATTTCCATGTTCATACAGATAGCGGTGTAGATATTTCCATGTTCATACAGATAGTGGTGTAGATATTTCCATATTCATACAGATAGCGGTGTAGCTATTTCCATGTTCATACAGGTAGCGGTGTAGATATTTCCATGTTCATCCAGATGGCTGTGTAGATATATCCATGTTCATATAGATGGCGGTGAAGATATTTCCATGTTCATACGGATAGCGGTGTAGATATTTCCATGTTCATACAGATAGCGGTGTAGATATATCCATGTTCATACAGATAGAGGGGCTGATATTTCCATGTTCATACAGAGAGCGGTGCTGATATTTCCATGTTTATACAGGTAGCGGTGTAGATATTTCCATGTTTATTCAGGTAGCGGTGTAGATATTTCCATGTTTATACAGATAGCGGTGTAGATATTTCCATGTTCATCCAGATGGCTGTGTAGATATATCCATGTTCATAGAGATAGAGGTGTAGATATTTCCATGTTCATACAGGTAGTGCTGTAGATATTTCCATGTTCATACAGATAGTGGTGTAGCTATTTCCATGTTCATTCAGATAGCGGTGTAGATATTTCCATGTTCATACAGATAGCGTTGTAGATATTTCCATGTTCATACAGATAGCGGTGCTGATATTTCCATGTTTATACAGGTAGAGGTGTAGATATTTCCATGTTTATACAGATAGCGGTGTAGATATTTCCATGTTTATACAGATAGCGGTGTAGATATTTCCATGTTTATACAGATAGCGGTGTAGATATCTCCATCTTAATATAGATGGCGGTGTAGATATTTATATGTTCATACAGATGGCGATGCAGATATTTCTATGTTCATACAGATGGCGGTGTAGATATTTCTATGTTTATAGAGATAGTGGTGTAGTTATATCCATGTGTAAAGAGATAGCTTTGTAGACATTTCCATGTATATGCAGATAGCTGTGTAGATATTTCCATTTTCATGCAGATAGCGGTGTAGATATTTCCATGTTCAAACAGATAGCAGTGTAGATATTTCCATGTTCATACAGATAGCGGTGTAGATATTTCCATGTTTATACAGATAGCAGTGAAGATGTATGCATGTTTACACAGATAGCGTTGTATATATTTCCATGTTCATACAGGTAGCTGTGTAGATATTTCCATGTTCATCCAGATGGCTGTGTAGATATATCCAAGTTCATACAGATGGCGGTGAAGATATTTCCATGTTCATACAGATAGCGGTGCAGCTATTTCCATGTTCATACAGATATTGGTGTAGATATTTCCATGTTCATCCAGATGGCTGTGTAGATATATCCATTTTCATACAGATGGCGGTGAAGATATTTCCATGTTCATACAGATAGCCGTGTAGATATTTCCATGTTCATACAGATAGTGGTGTAGATATTTCCATATTCATACAGATAGCGGTGTAGCTATTTCCATGTTCATACAGATAGCGGTGTAGATATTTCCATGTTCATCCAGATGGCTGTGTAGATATATTCATGTTCATACAGATGGCGGTGAAGATATTTCCATGTTCATACAGATAGCGGTGTAGATATTTCCATGTTCATACAGAGAGAGGGGCTGATATTTCCATGTTCATACAGAGAGCGGTGCTGATATTTCCATGTTTATACAGGTAGCGGTGTAGATATTTCCATGTTTATACAGGTAGCGGTGTAGATATTTCCACGTTTATACAGGTAGCGGTGTAGATATTACCATGTTCATACAGATAACGGTGTAGATATTTCCATGTTTATACAGATAGCGGTGAAGATGTGTGCTTGTTTACACAGATAGCGGTGTAGATATTTCCATGTTCATACAGATAACAGTGAAGATATTTCCATGTTCCTCCAGATGGCTGTGTAGATATATCCATGTTCATACAGATAGCGGTGTAGATATTTCCATGTTCATACAGATAGTGGTGTAGATATTTACATGTTAATACAGATAGCGGTGTAGCTATTTCCATGTTCATACAGATAGCGGTGTAGATATTTCCATGTTCATAGAGATAGCGGTGTAGATATTTCCATGTTCATACAGATAGCGGTGCTGATATTTCCATGTTTATACATGTAGCGGTGTAGATATTTCCATGTTTATACAGATAGCGGTGTAGATATCTCCATGTTTATACAGATAGCGGTGTAGATATTTCCAGGTTTATACAGATAGCGGTGTAGATATCTCCATCTTAATATAGATGGCGGTGTAGATATTTATATGTTCATGCAGATGGCGGTGCAGATATTTCCATGTTCATACAGATGGCGGTGTAGATATTTCCATGTTTATAGAGATAGCGGTGTAGTTATATCCATGTGTAAAGAGATAGCTTTGTAAACATTTCCATGTATATGCAGATTGCTGTGCAGATATTTCCATTTTCATGCAGATAGCGGTGTAGATATTTCCATGTTCAAACAGATAGCGGTTTAGATATTTCCATGTTCATACAGATTGCGGTGTAGATATTTCCATGTTTATACAGATAGCGGTGAAGATGTATGCATGTTTACACAGATAGCGTTGTATATATTTCCATGCTCATACAGATAGCGATGTAGATATTCCTATGTTCATCCCGATGGCTGTGTAGATATATCCATGTTCATACAGATGGCGGTGAAGATATTTCCATGTTCATACAGATAGCGGTGTAGATATTTCCATGTTCATACAGATAGTGGTGTAGATATTTCCATATTCATACAGATAGCGGTGTAGCTATTTCCAAGTTCATACAGATAGCGGTGTAGATATTTCCATGTTCATACAGATAGAGGGGCTGATATTTCCATGTTCATACAGAGTGCGGTGCTGATATTTCCATGTTTATACAGGTAGCGGTGTAGATATTTCCATGTTTATACAGGTAGCGGTGTAGATATTTCCATGTTTATACAGATAGCGGTGTAGATATTTCCATGTTCATCCAGATGGCTGTGTAGATATATCCATGTTCATAGAGATAGAGGTGTAGATATTTCCATGTTCATGCAGGTAGTGCTGTAGATATTTCCATGTTCATACAGATAGTGGTGTAGCTATTTCCATGTTCATACAGATAGCGGTGTAGATATTTCCATGTTTATAGAGATAGCGGTGTAGTTATATCCATGTCTAAAGAGATAGCTTTGTAGACATTTCCATGTATATGCAGATAGCTGTGTAGATATTTCCATTTTCATGCAGATAGCGGTGTAGATATTTCCATGTTCAGATAGCGGTGTAGATATTTCCATGTTTATACAGATAGCGGTGTGGATATTTCCAAGTTTATACAGATAGCGGTGTAGATATCACCATCTTAATATAGATGGCGGTGTTGATATTTATATGTTCATACAGATGGCGGTGCAGATATTTCCATGTTCATACACATGGTGGTGTAGATATATCCATGTTCATACAGATAGCGGTGTAGATATTTCCATGTTCATACAGATAGTGGTGTAGATATTTCCATGTTCATAGAGATAGCGGTGTAGCTATTTCCATGTTCATACAGATAGCGGCGTAGATATTTCCATGTTCATCCAGATGGCTGTGTAGATATATCCATGTTCATACAGATGGCGGTGAAGATATTTCCATGTTCAGACAGATAGCGGTGTAGATATTTCCATGTTCTTACAGATAGCGGTGTAGATATCTCCATGTTCATACAGATAGAGGGGCTGATATTGCCATGTTCATGCAGATAGCGGTGCTGATATTTCCATGTTTATACAGGTAGCGGTGTAGATATTTCCATGTTTATACAGATAGAGGTTTCGTTATTTCCATGTATATACAGATAGCGGTGTAGATATTTCCAGGTTTATACAGATAGCGGTGTAGATATTTCCAAGTTTATACGGATATCAGTGAAGATATCTCCATCTCAATTCAGATGGCGGTGTAGATATTTATATGTTCATACAGATGGCAGTGCAGATATTTCCATGTTCATACAGATGGTGGTGTATATATTTCCATGTTTATAAAGATAGCGGTGTAGTTATTTCCATGTGTAAAGAGATAGCTTTGTAGATATTTCCATGTATATGCAGATAGCTGTGTAGATATTTCCATTTTCATGCAGACAGCGGTGTAGATATTTCCATGTTCAAACAGATAGCGGTGTAGATATTTCCATGTTCATACAGATAGCGGTGTAGTTATTTCCATGTTCATACTGATAGCGGTGCTGATATTTCCATGTTTATGCAGGTAGCGGTGTAGATATTTCCATGTTTATACAGATAACTGTGTAGATATTTCCATGTTTATACAGATAGCGGTGTAGATATTTCCATGTTTATACAGATAGTGGTTTAGATATCTCCTTCTTAATACAGATGGCGGTGTATATATTTATATGTTCATACAGATGGCGGTGCTGATATTTCCATGTTCATACAGATGGTGGTGTAGATATTTCCATGTTCATACAGATTGCGGTGCTGATACTTCCATGTTTATACAGGTAGCGATGTAGATATTTCCATGTTTATACAGGTAGCGGTGTAGATATTTCCATGTTTATACAGGTAGCGGTGTATATATTACCATGTTCATACAGATAACGGTGTAGATATTTCCATGTTTATACAGATAGCGGTGAAGATGTATGCTTGTTTACACAGATTGCGGTGTAGATATTTCCATGTTCTTACAGATAGCAGTGTAGATATTTCCATGTTCATCCAGAAGGCTGTGTAGATGTATCCATGTTCATACAGATAGCGGTGTAGATATTTCCATGTTCATACAGATAGTGGTGTAGATATTTCCATGTTAATACAGATAGCGGTTTAGCTATTTCCATGTTCATACAGATTGCGGTGTAGATATTTCCATGTTCATACAGATAGCGGTGTAGATATTTCCATGTTCATACAGATAGCGGTGCTGATATTTCCATGTTTATACAGGTAGCGGTGTAGATATTTCCATGTTTATACAGATAGCGGTGTAGATATTTCCATGTTTATACAGATAGCGGTGTAGATATTTCCAGGTTTATACAGATAGCGGTGTAGATATCTCCATCTTAATATAGATGGCGGTGTAGATATTTATATGTTCATACAGATGGCGGTGCAGATATTTCCATGTTCATACAGATGGCGGTGTAGATATTTCCATGTTTATAGAGATAGCGGTGTAGTTATATGCATGTGTAAAGAGATAGCTTTGTAGACATTTCCATGTATATGCAGATAGCTGTGTAGATATTTCCATTTTCATGCAGATAGCGGTGTAGATATTTCCATGTTCAAACAGATAGCGGTTTAGATATTTCCATGTTCATACAGATAGCGGTGTAGATATTTCCATGTTTATACAGATAGCGGTGAAGATGTATGCATGTTCACACAGATAGCGGTGTATATATTTCCATGTTCATACAGATAGCTGTGTAGATATTTCCATGTTCATCCACATGGCTGTGTAGATATATCCATGTTCATACAGATGGCGGTGAAGATATTTCCATGTACATACAGATAGCGGTGTAGCTATTTCCATGTTCATACAGATAGTGGTGTAGATATCTCCATGTTCATCCAGATGGCTGTGTAGTTATATCCATGTTCATACAGATGGCGGTGAAGATATTTCCATGTTCATATAGATAGCAGTGTAGATATTTCCATGTTCATACAGATAGTGGTGTAGATATTTCCATATTCATACAGATAGCGGTGTAGCTATTTCCATGTCCATACAGATAGCGGTGTAGATATTTCCATGTTCATCCAGATGGCTGTGTAGATATATCCATGTTCATATAGATGGCGGTGAAGATATTTCCATGTTCATACGGATAGCGGTGTAGATATTTCCATGTTCATACAGATTGCGGTGTAGATATTTCCATGTTCATACAGATAGAGGTGCTGATATTTCCATATTCATACATAGAGCGGTGCTGATATTTCCATGTTTATACAGGTAGCGGTGTAGATATTTCCATGTTCATACAGGTAGCGGTGTAGATATTTCCATGTTTATACAGATAGCGGTGTAGATATTTCCATGTTCATCCAGATGGCTGTGTAGATATATCCATGTTCATAGAGATAGAGGTGTAGATATTTCCATGTTCATACAGGTAGTGCTGTAGATATTTCCATGTTCATACAGATAGTGGTGTAGCTATTTCCATGTTCATACAGATAACGGTGTAGATATTTCCATGTTTATACAGATAGCGGTGTAGATATTTCCATGTTCATACAGATAGTGGTGTAGATATTTCCATGTTCATACAGATAGTGGTGTAGCTATTTCCATGTTCATTCAGATAGCGGTGTAGATATTTCCATGTTCATACAGATAGCGGTGTAGATATTTCCATGTTCATACAGATAGCGGTGTAGATATTTCCATGTTTATACAGATAGCGGTGTAGATATCTCCATCTTAATATAGATGGCCGTGTACATATTTATATGTTCATACAGATGGCGATGCAGATATTTCCATGTTCATACAGATAGCGGTGTAGATATTTCCATGTTCATACAGATAGCGGTGTAGATATTTCCATGTTTATACAGATAGCGGTGAAGATGTATGCATGTTTACACAGATAGTGGTGTAGATATTTCCATCTTCATACAGATAGAGGTGTAGATATTTCCATGTTCATCCAGATGGCTGTGTAGATAAATCCATTTTCATACAGATGGCGGTGAAGATATTTCCATGTTCATACAGATAGCCGTGTAGATATTTCCATGTTCATACAGATAGTGGTGTAGATATTTCCATATTCATACAGATAGCGGTGTAGCTATTTCCATGTTCATACAGATAGCGGTGTAGATATTTCCATATTCATCCAGATGGCTGTGTAGATAAATTCATGTTCATACAGATGGCGGTGAAGATATTTCCATGTTCAGATAGCGGTGTAGATATTTCCATGTTCATACTGAGAGAGGGGTTGATATTTCCATGTTCATACAGAGAGCGGTGCAGATATTTCCATGTTTATACAGGTAGCGGAGTAGATATTTCCATGTTTATACAGGTAGCGGTGTAGATATTTCCATGTTTATACAGGTAGCGGTGTAGATATTTCCATATTCATACAGATAGCGGTGTAGCTATTTCCATGTTCATACAGATATCGGTGTAGGTATTTCCATGTTCATCCAGATGGCTGTGTAGATATATCCATGTTCATATAGATGGCGGTGAAGATATTTCCATGTTCATACGGATAGCGGTGTAGATATTTCCATGTTCATACAGATAGCGGTGTAGATATTTCCATGTTCATACAGATAGAGGTGCTGATATTTCCATGTTCATACAGAGAGCGGTGCTGATATTTCCATGTTTATACAGGTAGCGGTGTAGATATTTCCATGTTTATACAGGAAGCGGTGTAGATATTTCCATGTTTATACAGATAGCGGTGTAGATATTTCCATGTTCATCCAGATGGCTGTGTAGATATATCCATGTTCATAGAGATAGAGGTGTAGATATTTCCATGTTCATACAGGTAGTGCTGTAGATATTTCCATGTTCATACAGATAGTGGTGTAGCTATTTCCATGTTCATACAGATAGCGGTGTAGATATTTCCATGTTTATACAGATAGCGGTGTAGATATATCCATGTTCATACAGATAGCGGTGTAGATATTTCCATGTTCATACAGATAGCGGTGTAGCTATTTCCATGTTCATTCAGATAGCGGTGTAGATATTTCCATGTTCATACAGATAGCGGTGTAGATATTTCCATGTTCATACAGATAGCGGTGCTGATATTTCCATGTTTATACAGGTAGCGGTGTAGATATTTCCATGTTTATACAGATAGCGGTGTAGATATTTCCATGTTTATTCAGATAGCGGTGTAGATATTTCCATGTTTATACACATAGCGGTGTAGATATCTCCATCTTAATATAGATGGCGGTGTAGATATTTATATGTTCATACAGATGGCGATGCAGATATTTCCATGTTCATACAGATGGCGGTGTAGATATTTCCATGTTTATAGAGATAGCGGTGTAGTTATATCCATGTGTAAAGAGATAGCTTTGTAGACATTTCCAAGTATATGCAGATTGCTGTGTAGATATTTCCATTTTCATGCAGATAGCGGTGTAGATATTTCCATGTTCAAACAGATAGCGGTGTAGATATTTCCATGTTCATACAGATAGCGGTGTAGATATTTCCATGTTTATACCGATAGCAGTGAAGACGTATGCATGTTTACACAGATAGCGGTGTATATATTTCCATGTTCATACAGATAGCTGTGTAGATATTTCCATGTTCATCCAGATGGCTGTGTAGATATATCCATGTTCATACAGATGGCGGTGAAGATATTTCCATGTTCATATAGATAGCAGTGTAGTTTTTCCATGTTCATACAGATAGTGGTGTAGATATTTCCATATTCATACAGATAGCGGTGTAGCTATTTCCATGTTCATACAGATAGCGGTGTAGATATTTCCATGTTCATCCAGATGGCTGTGTAGATATATCCATGTTCATATAGATGGCGGTGAAGATATTTCCATGTTCATACGGATAGCGGTGTAGATATTTCCATGTTCATACAGATTGCGGTGTAGATATTTCCATGTTCATACAGATAGAGGTGCTGATATTTCCATGTTCATACAGAGAGCGGTGCAGATATTTCCATGTTTATACAGATAGCGGTGTAGATATTTCCATGTTTATACAGGTAGCGGTGTAGATATTTCCATGTTTATACAGATAGCGGTGTAGATATTTCCATGTTCATCCAGATGGCTGTGTAGATATATCCATGTTCATAGAGATAGAAGTGTATATATTTCCATGTTCATACAGGTAGTGCTGTAGATATTTCCATGTTCATACAGATACTGGTGTAGCTATTTCCATGTTCATACAGATAACGGTGTAGATATTTCCATGTTTATACAGATAGCGGTGTAGATATTTCCATGTTCATACAGATAGTGGTGTAGATATTTCCATGTTCATACAGATAGCGGTGTAGCTATTTCCATGTTCATTCAGATAGCGGTGTAGATATTTCCATGTTCATACAGATAGCGGTGTAGATATTTCCATGTTTATACACATAGCGGTGTAGATATCTCCATCTTAATATAGATGGCGGTGTAGATATTTATATGTTCATACAGATGGCGATGCAGATATTTCCATGTTCATACAGATGGCGGTGTAGATATTTCCATGTTTATAGAGATAGCGGTGTAGTTATATCCATGTGTAAAGAGATAGCTTTGTAGACATTTCCATGTATATGCAGATAGCTGTGTAGATATTTCCATTTACATGCAGATAGCGGTGTAGTTATTTCCATGTTCAAACAGATAGTGGTGTAGATATTTCCATGTTCATACAGATAGCGGTGTAGATATTTCCATGTTTATACCGATAGCAGTGAAGATGTATGCATGTTTACACAGATAGCGGTGTATATATTTCCATGTTCATACAGATAGCTGTGTAGATATTTCCATGTTCATCCAGATGGCTGTGTAGATATATCCATGTTCATACAGATGGCGGTGAAGATATTTCCATGTTCATACAGATAGCGGTGTAGCTATTTCCGTGTTCATACAGATATTGGTGTAGATATTTCCATGTTCATCCAGATGGCTGTGTAGATATATCCATTTTCATACAGATGGCGGTGAAGATATTTCCATCTTCATACAGATAGCCGTGTAGATATTTCCATGTTCATACAGATAGTGGTGTAGATATTTCCATATTCATACAGATAGCGGTGTAGATATTTCCATGTTCATACAGATAGCGGTGTAGATATTTCCATGTTCATCCAGATGGCTATGTAGATAAATTCATGTTCATACAGATGGCGGTGAAGATATTTCCATGTTCAGCTAGCGGTGTAGATATTTCCAAGTTCATACTGAGAGAGGGGCTGATATTTCCATGTTCATACAGAGAGCGGTGCAGATATTTCCATGTTTATACAGGTAGCGGAGTAGATATTTCCATGTTTATACAGGTAGCGGTGTAGATATTTCCATGTTTATACAGGTAGCGGTGTAGATATTTCCATATTCATACAGATAGCGGTGTAGCTATTTCCATGTTCATACAGATATCGGTGTAGGTATTTCCATGTTCATCCAGATGGCTGTGTAGATATATCCATGTTCTTATAGATGGCGGTGAAGATATTTCCATGTTCATATGGATAGCGGTGTAGATATTTCCATGTTCATACAGATAGCGGTGTAGATATTTCCATGTTCATACAGATAGAGGTGCTGATATTTCCATGTTCATACAGAGAGCGGTGCTGATATTTCCATGTTTATACAGGTAGCGGTGTAGATATTTCCATGTTTATACAGGAAGCGGTGTAGATATTTCCATGTTTATACAGATAGCGGTGTAGATATTTCCATGTTCATCCAGATGGCTGTGTAGATATATCCATGTTCATAGAGATAGAGGTGTAGATATTTCCATGTTCATACAGGTAGTGCTGTAGATATTTCCATGTTCATACAGTTAGTGGTGTAGCTATTTCCATGTTCATACAGATAGCGGTGTAGATATTTCCATGTTTATACAGATAGCGGTGTAGATATTTCCATGTTCATACAGATAGCGGTGTAGATATTTCCATGTTCATACAGATAGCGGTGTAGCTATTTCCATGTTCATTCAGATAGCGGTGTAGATATTTCCATGTTCATACAGATAGCGGTGTAGATATTTCCATGTTCATACAGATAGCGGTGCTGATATTTCCATGTTTATACAGGTAGCGGTGTAGATATTTCCATGTTTATACAGATAGCGGTGTAGATATTTCCATGTTTATTCAGATATCGGTGTAGATATTTCCATGTTTATACACATAGCAGTGTAGATATCTCCATCTTAATATAGATGGCGGTGTAGATATTTATATGTTCATACAGATGGCGATGCAGATATTTCCATGTTCATACAGATAGCGGTGTAGATATTTCCATGTTCAAACAGATAGCGGTGTAGATATTTCCATGTTCATACAGATAGCGGTGTAGATATTTCCATGTTTATACCGATAGCAGTGAAGACGTATGCATGTTTACACAGATAGCGGTGTATATATTTCCATGTTCATACAGATAGCTGTGTAGATATTTCCATGTTCATCCAGATGGCTGTGTAGATATATCCATGTTCATACAGATGGCGGTGAAGATATTTCCATGTTCATATAGATAGCAGTGTAGATATTTCCATGTTCATACAGATAGTGGTGTAGATATTTCCATATTCATACAGATAGCGGTGTAGCTATTTCCATGTTCATACAGATAGCGGTGTAGATATTTCCATGTTCATCCAGATGGCTGTGTAGATAAATTCATGTTCATACAGATGGCGGTGAAGATGTTTCCATGTTCAGATAGCGGTGTAGATATTTCCATGTTCATACAGATAGCGGTGTAGATATTTCCATGTTCATACTGAGAGAGGGGCTGATATTTCAATGTTCATACAGAGAGCGGTGCTGATATTTCCATGTTTATACAGGTAGCGGTGTAGATATTTCCATGTTTATACAGGTAGCGGTGTAGATATTTCCATGTTTATACAGGTAGCGGTGTAGATATTACCATGTTCATACAGATAACGGTGTAGATATTTCCATGTTTATACAGATAGCGGTGAAGATGTATGCTTGTTTACACAGACAGCGGTGTAGATATTTCCATGTTCATACAGATAGCAGTGAAGATATTTCCATGTTCATCCAGATGGCTGTGTAGATATATCCATGTTCATACAGATAGTGGTGTAGATATTTAGATGTTAATACAGATAGCGGTGTAGATATTTCCATGTTCATACAGATAGCGGTGTAGATATTTCCATGTTCATACAGATAGCGGTGTAGATATTTCCATGTTCATACAGATAGCGGTGCTGATATTTCCATCTTTATACATGTAGCGGTATAGATATTTCAATGTTTATACCGATAGCGGTGTAGATATCTCCGTGTTTATACAGATAGCGGTGTAGATATTTCCAGGTTTATACAGATAGCGGTGTAGATATCTCCATCTTAATATAGATGGCGGTGTAGATATTTATATGTTCATACAGATGGTGGTGCAGATATTTCCATGTTCATACAGATGTCGGTGTAGATATTTCCATGTTTATAGAGATAGCGGTGTAGTTATATCCATTTGTAAAGAGATAGCTTTGTAGACATTTCCATGTATATGTAGATAGCTGTGCAGATATTTCCATTTTCATGCAGATAGCGGTGTAGATATTTCCATGTTAAAACAGATAGCGGTTTAGTTATTTCCATGTTCATACAGATAGCGGTGTAGATATTTCCATGTTCATACAGACAGTGGTGTAGATATTTCCATATTCATACAGATAGCGGTGTAGCTATTTCCATGTTCATACATATAGCGGTATAGATATTTCCATGTTCATCCAGATGGCTGTGTAGATATATCCATGTTCATATAGATGGCGGTGAAGATATTTCCATGTTCATACGGATAGCGGTGTAGATATTTCCATGTTCATACAGATAGTGGTGTGGATATTTCCTTGTTCATCCAGATGGCTGTGTAGATATATCCATGTTCATACAGATGGCGGTGAAGATATTTCCATGTTCATACAGATAGCGGTGTAGACATTTCCATGTTCATACAGATAGTGGTGTAGATATTTCCATATTCATACAGATAGCGGTGTAGCTATTTCCATGTTCATACAGATAGCGGTGTAGATATTTCCATGTTCATCTAGATGGCTGTGTAGATATATCCATGTTCATATAGATGGCGGTGAAGATATTTCCATGTTCATACGGATAGCGGTGTAGATATTTCCATGTTCATACAGATAGCGGTGTAGATATTTCCATGTTCATACAGATAGAGGGGCTGATATTTCCATGTTCATACAGAGAGCTGTGCTGATATTTCCATGTTTATACAGGTAGCGGTGTAGATATTTCCATGTTTATACAGGTAGCGGTGTAGATATTTCCATGTTTATACAGATAGCGGTGTAGATATTTCCATGTTCATCCAGATGGCTGTGTAGATATATCCATGTTCATAGAGATAGAGGTGTAGATATTTCCATGTTCATACAGGTAGTGCTGTAGATATTTCCATGTTCATACAGATAGTGGTGTAGCTATTTCCATGTTCATACAGATAGCGGTGTAGATATTTCCCTGTTCATAGAGATAGCGGTGTAGATATTTCCATGTTCATACAGATAGCGGTGCTGATATTTAAATGTTTATACAGGTAGTGGTGTAGATATTTCCAAGTTTATACAGATAGCGGTGTAGATATTTCCATGTTTATACAGATAGCGGTGTAGATATTTCCAATTTTATACAGATAGCTGTGTAGATATCACCATCTTAATATAGATGGCGGTGTAGATATTTATATGTTCATACAGATGGCGGTGCAGATATTTCCATGTTCATACACATTGTGGTGTAGATATATCCATGTTCATACAGATAGCGGTGTAGCTATTTCCATGTTCATACAGATAGCGGTATAGATATTTCCATGTTCATACAGATAGCGGTGCTTATATTTCCATCTTTATACAGGTAGCGATGTAGATATTTCCATGTTTAAACAGATAGCGTTGTAGATATTTCCATGTTTATACAGATAGCGGTGTAGATATTTCCATGTTTATACAGATAGCGGTGTAGATATCTCCATCTTAATATAGATGGTGGTGTAGATATTTATATGTTCATACAGATGGTGATGCAGATATTTCCATGTTCATACAGATGGCGGTGTAGATATTTCCATGTTTATAGAGATAGCGGTGTAGTTATATTCTTGTCTAAAGAGATAGATTTGTAGACATTTCCATGTATATGCAGATAGCTGTGTAGATATTTCCATTTTCATGCAGATAGCGGTGTAGATATTTCCATGTCCAAACAGATAGCGGTGTAGATATTTCCATGTTTATACAGATAGCGGTGTAGATATTTCCAAGTTTATACAGTTAGCGGTGTAGATATCACCATCTTAATATAGATGGCGGTGTACATATTTATATGTTCATACAGATGGCGGTGCAGATATTTCCATGTTCATACACATGGTGGTGTAGATATATCCATGTTCATACAGATAGCGGTGTAGATATTTCCATGTTCATACATATAGTGGTGTAGATATTTCCATGTTCATACAGATAGCCGTGTAGCTATTTCCATTTTCATACAGATAGCGGTGTAGATATTTCCATGTTCATACAGATAGCGGTGTAGATATTTTCATGTTCATACAGATAGCGGTGCTGATATTTCCATGTTTATACAGGTAGCGGTGTAGATATTTCCATGTTTATACAGATAGCGGTGTAGATATTTCCTTGTTTATACAGATAGCGGTGTAGATACTTCCATGTTTATACAGATAGCGGTGTAGATATCTCCATCTTAATATAGATGGCGGTGTAGATATTTATATGTTCATACAGATCGCGGTGTAGATATTTCCATGTTTATAGAGATAGCGGTGTAGTTATATCCATGTGTAAAGAGATAGCTTTGTAGACATTTCCATGTATATCCAGATAGCTGTGTAGATATTTCCATTTTCATGCAGATAGCGGTGTAGATATTTCCATGTTCAGATAGCGGTGTAGATATTTCCATGTTTATACAGATAGCGGTGTAGATATTTCCATGTTTCTACAGATAGCGGTGTAGATATTTCCAGGTTTATACAGATAGCGGTGTAGATATCTCCATCTTAATATAGATGGCGGTGTAGATATTTATACGTTCATAGAGATGGCGATGCAGATATTTCCATGTTCATACAGATGGCGGTGTAGATATTTCCATGTTTATAGAGATAGCGGTGTAGTTATATCCATGTGTAAAGAGATAGCTTTGTAGACATTTCCATGTATATGCAGATAGCTGTGTAGATATTTCCATTTTCATGCAGATAGCGGTGTAGATATTTCCATGTTCAAACAGATAGCGGTGTAGATATTTCCATGTTCATACAGATAGCGGTGTAGATATTTCCATGTTTATACAGATAGCAGTGAAGATGTATGCATATTTACACAGATAGCGGTGTATATATTTCCATGTTCATACAGATAGCTGAGTAAATATTTCCATGTTCATCCAGATGGCTGTGTAGATATATCCATGTTCATACAGATGGCGGTGAAGATATTTCCATGTTCATACAGATAGCGGTGTAGCTATTTCCATGTTCATACAGATAGTGGTGTAGATATTTCCATGTTCATCCAGATGGCTCTGTAGATATATCCATGTTCATACAGATGGCGGTGAAGATATTTCCATGTTCATACAGATAGCCGTGTAGATATTTCCATGTTCATACAGATACTGGTGTAGATATTTCCAAATTCATACAGATAGCGGTGTAGCTATTTCCAAGTTCATACAGATAGCGGTGTAGATATTTCCATGTTCATCCACATGGCTGTGTAAATATATCCATGTTCATATAGATGGCGGTGAAGATATTTCCATGTTCATACAGATAGCGGTGTAGATATTTCCATATTCATACAGATAGCGGTGTAGATATTTCCATGTTCATACAGATATCGGGGCTGATATTTCCATGTACATACAGAGAGCGGTGCTGATATTTCCATTTTTATACAGGTAGTGGTGTAGATATTTCCATGTTTATACAGGTAGCGGTGTAGATATTTCCATGTTTATACAGATAGTGGTGTAGATATTTCCATGTTCATCCAGATGGCTGTGTAGATATATCCATGTTCACAGAGATAGAGGTGTAGATATTTCCATGTTCATACAGGTAGTGCTGTAGATATTTCCATGTTCATACAGATAGTGGTGTAGCTATTTCCATGTTCATACAGATAGCGGTGAAGATATTTCCATGTTCATAGAGATAGCGGTGTAGATATTTCCATGTTCATACAGATAGCGGTGCTGATATTTAAATGTTTATACACGTAGCGGTGTAGATATTTCCAAGTTTATACAGATAGCGGTGTAGATATTTCCATGTTTATACAGATAGCGGTGTAGATATTTCCAAGTTTATACAGATAGCGGTGTAGATATCACCATCTTAATATAGATGGCGGTGTAGCTATTTATATGTTCATACAGATGGCGGTACAGATATTTCCATGTTCATACACATGGTGGTGTAGATATATCCATGTTCATACAGATAGCGGTGTAGATATTTCCATGTTCATACAGATAGCGGTGTAGATATTTCCATGTTCATACAGATAGCGGTGTAGCTATTTCCATGTTCATACAGATAGCGGTGTAGATATTTCCATGTTCATACAGATAGCGGTGCTGATATTTCCAAGTTTATACAGGTAGCGGTGTAGATATTTCCATGTTTATACAGATAGCGGTGTAGATATTTCCATGTTTATACAGATAGCAGTGTACATATTTCCATGTTTATACAGATAGCGGTGTAGATATCTCCATCTTAATATAGATGGCGGTGTAGATATTTATATGTTCATACAGATGGCGATGCAGATATTTCCATGTTCATACAGATGGTGGTGTAGATATTTCCATGTTTATAGAGATAGCGGTGTAGTTATATCCATGCGTAAAGAGATAGCTTTGTAGACATTTCCATGTATATGCAGATAGCTGTGTAGATATTTCCATTTTCATGCAGATAGCGGTGTAGATATTTCCATGTTCAAACAGATAGCGGTGTAGATATTTCCATGTTCATATAGATAGCGGTGTAGATATTTCCATGTTTATACAGATAGCGGTGAAGATGTATGCATGTTTACACAGATAGCGGTGTATATATTTCCATGTTCATACAGATAGCTGTGTAGATATTTCCATGTTCATCCAGATGGCTGTGTAGATATATCCATGTTCATACAGATGGCGGTGAAGATATTTCCATGTTCATACAGATAGCGGTGTAGCTATTTCCATGTTCATACAGATAGTGGTGTAGATATTTCCATGTTCATCCAGATGGCTGTGTAGATATATCCATTTTCATACAAATTGCGGTGAAGATATTTCCATGTTCATACAGATAGCCGTGTAGATATTTCCATGTTCATACAGATAGTGGTGTAGATATTTCCATATTCATACAGATAGCGGTGTAGCAATTTCCATGTTCATACAGATAGCGGTGTAGATATTTCCATGTTCATCCAGATGGCTGTGTAGATATATTCATGTTCATACAGATGGCGGTGAAGATATTTACATGTTCATACAGATAGCGGTGTAGATATTTCCATGTTCATACAGATATCGGTGTAGATATTTCCATGTTCATACAGATAGAGGGGCTGATATTTCCAAGTTCATACAGAGAGCGGTGCTGATATTTCCATGTTTATTCAGGTAGCGGTGTAGATATTTCCATGTTTATACAGGTAGTGGTGTAGATATTTCCATGTTTATACTGGTAGTGGTGTAGATATTACCATGTTCATACAGATAACGGTGTAGATATTTCCATGTTTATACAGATAGCTGTGAAGATGTATGCTTGTTGACACAGATAGCGGTGTAGATATTTCCATGTTCATATAGATAGCGGTGTAGATATTTCCATGTTTATACAGATAGCGGTGAAGATGTATGCATGTTTACACAGATAGCGGTGTATATATTTCCATGTTCATACAGATAGCTGTGTAGATATTTCCATGTTCATCCAGATGGCTGTGTAGATATATCCATGTTCATACAGATGGCGGTGAAGATATTTCCATGTTCATACAGATAGCGGTGTAGCTATTTCCATGTTCATACAGATAGTGGTGTAGATATTTCCATGTTCATCCAGATGGCTGTGTAGATATATCCATTTTCATACAAATTGCGGTGAAGATATTTCCATGTTCATACAGATAGCCGTGTAGATATTTCCATGTTCATACAGATAGTGGTGTAGATATTTCCATATTCATACAGATAGCGGTGTAGCAATTTCCATGTTCATACAGATAGCGGTGTAGATATTTCCATGTTCATCCAGATGGCTGTGTAGATATATTCATGTTCATACAGATGGCGGTGAAGATATTTACATGTTCATACAGATAGCGGTGTAGATATTTCCATGTTCATACAGATATCGGTGTAGATATTTCCATGTTCATACAGATAGAGGGGCTGATATTTCCAAGTTCATACAGAGAGCGGTGCTGATATTTCCATGTTTATTCAGGTAGCGGTGTAGATATTTCCATGTTTATACAGGTAGTGGTGTAGATATTTCCATGTTTATACTGGTAGTGGTGTAGATATTACCATGTTCATACAGATAACGGTGTAGATATTTCCATGTTTATACAGATAGCTGTGAAGATGTATGCTTGTTTACACAGATAGCGGTGTAGATATTTCCATGTTCATACAGATAGCAGTGTAGATATTTCCATGTTCATACAGATAGTGGTGTAGATATTTCCATGTTAATACAGATAGCGGTGTAGCTATTTCCATGTTCATACAGATAGCGGTGTAGATATTTCCATGTTCATACAGATAGTGGTGTAGATATTTCCATGTTAATACAGATAGCGGTGTAGCTATTTCCATGTTCATACAGATAGCGGTAAAGATATTTCCATGTTTATACAGATAGCGGTGTAGATATTTCCATGTTCATACAGATACCGGTGCTGATATTTCCATGTTTATACAGGTAGCGGTGTAGATATTTCCATGTTTATGCAGATAGCGTTGTAGATATCTCCATGTTTATACAGATAGCGGTGTAGATATTTCCAGGTTTATACAGATAGCGGTGTAGATATCTCCATCTTAATATAGATGGCGGTGTAGATATTTATATGTTCATACAGATGGCGGTGCAGATATTTCCATGTTCATACAGATGGCGGTGTAGATATTTCCATGTTTATAGAGATAGCGGTGTAGTTATATCCATGTGTAAAGATATAGCTTTGTAGACATTTCCATGTATATGCAGATAGCTGTGTAGATATTTCCATTTTCATGCAGATAGCGGTGTAGATATTTCCATGTTCAAACAGATAGCGGTTTAGATATTTCCATGTTCATACAGATAGCGGTGTAGATATTTCCATGTTTATTCAGATAGCGGTGAAGATGTATGCATGTTTAAACAGATAGCGTTGTATATATTTCCATGTTCATACAGATAGCTGTGTAGATATTTCCATGTTCATCCAGATGGCTCTGTAGATATATCCATGTTCATACAGATGGCGGTGAAGATATTTCCATGTTCATACAGATAGCGGTGTAGATATTTCCATGTTCATACAGATACTGGTGTAGATATTTCCATATTCATACAGATAGCGGTGTAGCTATTTCCATGTTCATACAGATAGCAGTGTAGATATTTCCATGTTCATCCAGATTGCTGTGTAAATGTATCCATGTTCATACAGATGGCGGTGAAGATATTTCCATGTTCATACAGATAGCGGTGTAGATATTTCCATGTTCATACAGATAGAGGGGCTGGTATTTCCATGTTCATACAGAGAGTGGTGCTGATATTTCCATGTTTATACAGGTAGCGGTGTAGATATTTCCATGTTTATACAGGTAGCGGTGTAGATATTTCCATGTTTATACAGATAGCGGTGTAGATGTTTCCATGTTCATCCAGATGGCTGTGTAGATATATCCATGTTCATAGAGATAGAGGTGTAGTTATTTCCATGTTCATACAGGTAGTGCTGTAGATATTTCCATGTTCATACAGATAGTGGTGTAGCTATTTCCATGTTCATACAGATAGCGGTGTAGATATTTCCATGTTCATAGTGATAGCGGTGTAGATATTTCCATGTTCATACAGATAGCGGTGCTGATATTTAAATGTTTATATAGGTAGTGGTGTAGATATTTCCATGTTTATACAGATAGCGGTGTAGATATCTCCATGTTTATACAGATAGCCGTGTAGATATTTCCAAGTTTATACAGATAGCGGTGTAGATATCACCATCTTAATATAGATGGCGGTGTAGTTATTTATATGTTCATACAGATGGCGGTGCAGATATTTCCATGTTCATACAGACGGTGGTGTAGATATTTCCTTGTTTATAGAGATAGCGCTGTAGTTATTTCCATGTGTAAAGAGATAGCTTTGTAGATATTTCCATGTATATGCAGATCGCTGTGTAGTTATTTCCATTTTCATGCAGATAGCGGTTTAGATATTTCCATGTTCAAACAGATAGCGGTGTAGATATTTCCATGTTCATGCAGATAGCAGTGTAGATATTTCCATGTTTATACAGATAGCGGTGAAGATGTATGCATGTTTACACAGATAGCTGTTTAGATATATCCATGTTCATAGAGATGGTGGAGAAGATATTTCCATGTTCACACAGATAGCTCTGTAGTTATTTCCATGTGTAAAGAGATAGTTGTGTAGATATTTCCATGTATATGCAGATAGCAGTTTAGATATTTCCATGTTCAAACAGATAGCGGTGTAGATATTTCCATGTTCATACAGATAGAGGGGCTGATATTTCCATGTTCATACAGATAGCGGTGCTGATATTTCCATGTTTATACATGTAGCGGTGAAGTTATTTCCAAGTATATACAGATAGCAGTGTAGATATTTCCATGTTTATATAGATAGCGGTGTAGATATTTCCATGTTTATACAGATAGCGGTGTAGATATCTCCATCTTAATACAGATGGCGGTGTAGATATTTATATGTTCATACAGACGGCGGTGCAGATATTTCCATGTTCATACAGATGGCCGTGTAGATATTTCCTTGTTTATAGAGATAGCGCTGAAGTTATTTCCATGTGTAAAGAGATAGCTTTGTAGATATTTCCTTGTATATGCAGATCGCTGTGTAGATATTTCCATTTTCATGCAGATAGCGGTGTAGATATTTCCATGTTCAAACAGATAGCGGTGTAGATATTTCCATGTTCATGCAGATAGCAGTGTAGATATTTCCATGTTTACACAGTTAGCGGTGAAGATGTATGCATGTTTACACAGATAGCTGTGTAGATATATCCATGTACATACAGATGGCGGTGAAGATATTTCCATGTTCATACAGATAGCTCTGTAGTTATTTCCATGTGTAAAGAGATAGTTGTGTAGATATTTCCATGTATATGCAGATAGCGGTTTACATATTTCCATGTTCAAACAGATAGCGGTGTAGATATTTCCATGTTCATACAGATAGAGGGGCTGATATTTCCATGTTCATACAGATAGCGGTGCTGATATTTCCATGTTTATACATGTAGCGGTGTAGATATTTCCAAGTTTATACAGATAGCAGTGTAGATATTTCCATGTTTATACAGATAGCGGTGTACATATCTCCATCTTAATATAGATGGCGGTGTAGATATTTATATGTTCATACAGATGGCGGTGCAGATATTTCCATGTTCATACAGATGGCGGTGTAGATATTTCCATGTTTATAGAGATAGCGGTGTAGTTATATCCATGTGTAAAGAGATAGCTTTGTAGACATTTCCATGTATATGCAGATAGCTGTGTAGATATTTCCATTTTCATGCAGATAGCGGTGTATATATTTCCATGTTCATACAGATAGCGGTGTAGATATTTCCATGTTCATCCAGATGGCTCTGTAGATATATCCATGTTCATACAGATGGCGGTGAAGATATTTCCATGTTCATACAGATAGCGGTGTAGATATTTCCATGTTCATACAGATACTGGTGTAGATATTTCCATATTCATACAGATAGTGGTGTAGCTATTTCCATGTTCATACAGATAGCGGTGTAGATATTTCCATGTTCATCCAGATGGCTGTGTAGATGTATCCATGTTCATACAGATGGCGGTGAAGATATTTCCATGTTCATACAGATAGCGGTGTAGATATTTCCATGTTCATACAGATAGAGGGGCTGGTATTTCCATGTTCATACAGAGAGTGGTGCTGATATTTCCATGTTTATACAGGTAGCGGTGTAGATATTTCCATGTTAATACAGGTAGCGGTGTAGATATTTCCATGTTTATACAGATAGCGGTGTAGATGTTTCCATGTTCATCCAGATGGCTGTGTAGATATATCCATGTTCATAGAGATAGAGGTGTAGTTATTTCCATGTTCATACAGGTAGTGCTGTAGATATTTCCATGTTCATACAGATAGTGGTGTAGCTATTTCCATGTTCATACAGATAGCGGTGTAGATATTTCCATGTTCATAGAGATAGCGGTGTAGATATTTCCATGTTCATACAGATAGCGGTGCTGATATTTAAATGTTTATATAGGTAGCGGTGTAGATATTTCCATGTTTATACAGATAGCGGTGTAGATATCTCCATGTTTATACAGATAGCCGTGTAGATATTTCCAAGTTTATACAGATAGCGGTGTAGATATCACCATCTTAATATAGATGGCGGTGTAGTTATTTATATGTTCATACAGATGGCTGTGCAGATATTTCCATGTTCATACAGATGGTGGTGTAGATATTTCCTTGTTTATAGAGATAGCGCTGTAGTTATTTCCATGTGTAAAGAGATAGCTTTGTAGATATTTCCATGTATATGCAGATCGCTGTGTAGTTATTTCCATTTTCATGCAGATAGCGGTGTAGATATTTCCATGTTCAAACAGATAGCGGTGTAGATATTTCCATGTTCATGCAGATAGCAGTGTAGATATTTCCATGTTTATACAGATAGCGGTGAAGATGTATGCATGTTTACACAGATAGCTGTTTAGATATATCCATGTTCATAGAGATGGCGGATAAGATATTTCCATGTTCATACAGATAGCTTGGTAGTTATTTCCATGTGTAAAGAGATAGTTGTGTAGATATTTCCATGTAAATGCAGATAGCGGTTTAGATATTTCCATGTTCAAACAGATAGCTGTGTAGATATTTCCATGTTCATACAGATAGAGGGGCTGATATTTAAATGTTCATACAGATAGCGGTGCTGATATTTCCATGTTTATACATGTAGCGGTGAAGTTATTTCCAAGTATATACAGATAGCAGTGTAGATATTTCCATGTTTATATAGATAGCGGTGTAGATATTTCCATGTTTATACAGATAGCGGTGTAGATATCTCCATCTTAATAAAGATGGCGGTGTAGATATTTATATGTTCATACAGATGGCGGTGCAGATATTTCCATGTTCATACAGATGGCCGTGTAGATATTTCCTTGTTTATAGAGATAGCGCTGTAGTTATTTCCATGTGTAAAGAGATAGCTTTGTAGATATTTCCATGTATATGCAGATCGCTGTGTAGATATTTCCATTTTCATGCAGATAGCGGTGTAGATATTTCCATGTTCAAACAGATAGCGGTGTAGATATTTCCATGTTCATGCAGATAGCAGTGTAGATATTTCCATGTTTACACAGATAGCGGTGAAGATGTATGCATGTTTACACAGATAGCTGTGTAGATATATCAATGTTCATACAGATGGCGGTGAAGATATTTCCATGTTCATACAGATAGCTCTGTAGTTATTTCCATGTGTAAAGAGATAGTTGTGTAGATATTTCCATGTATATGCAGATAGCGGTTTAGATATTTCCATGTTCAAACAGATAGCGGTGTAGATATTTCCATATTCATACAGATAGACGGGCTGATATTTCCATGTTCATACAGATAGCGGTGCTGATGTTTCCATGTTTATACATGTAGCGGTGTAGATATTTCCAAGTTTATACAGATAGCAGTGTAGATATTTCCATGTTTATACAGATAGCGGTGTAGATATTCCCAGGTTTATACAGACAGCGGTGTAGATATCTCCATCTTAATATAGATGGCGGTGTAGATATTTATATGTTCATACAGATGGCGGTGCAGATATTTCCATGTTCATACAGATGGCGGTGTAGATATTTCCATGTTTATAGAGATAGCGGTGTAGTTATATCCATGTGTAAAGAGATAGCTTTGTAGACATTTCCATGTATATGCAGATAGCTGTGTAGATATTTCCATTTTCATGCAGATAGCGGTGTAGATATTTCCATGTTCAAACAGATAGCGGTTTAGATATTTCCATGTTCATACAGATAGCGGTGTAGGTATTTCCATGTTTATACAGATAGCGGTGAAGATGTATGCATGTTTACACAGATAGCGTTGTATATATTTCCAAGTTCATACAGATAGCGGTGTAGATATTTCCATGTTCATCCAGATGGCTGTGTAGATATATCCATGTTCATACAGATGGCGGTGAAGATATTTCCATGTTCATACAGATAGCGGTGTAGATATTTCCATGTTCATACAGATAGTGGTATAGATATTTCCATATTCATACAGATAGCGGTGTAGCTATTTCCATGTTCATACAGATAGCGGTGTAGATATTTCCATGTTCATCCAGATGGCTGTGTAGATGTATCCATGTTCATACAGATGGCGGTGAAGATATGTCCATGTTCATACAGATAGCGGTGTAGATATTTCCATGTTCATACAGATAGAGGGGCTGGTATTTCCATGTTCATACAGAGAGCGGTGCTGATATTTCCATGTTTATACAGGTAGCGGTGTAGATATTTCCATGTTTATACAGGTAGCGGTGTAGATATTTCCATGTTTATACAGATAGCGGTGTAGATGTTTCCATGTTCATCCAGATGGCTGTGTAGATATATCCATGTTCATAGAGATAGAGGTGTAGTTATTTCCATGTCCATACAGGTAGTGCTGTAGATATTTCCATGTTCATACAGATAGTGGTGTAGCTATTTCCATGTTCATACAGATAGCGGTGTAGATATTTCCATGTTCATCCAGATGGCTGTGTAGATATATCCATGTTCATACAGATGGCGGTGAAGATATTTCCATGTTCATACAGATAGCAGTGTAGATATTTCCATGTTCTTACAGATAGTGGTGTAGATACTTCCATGTTCATACAGATAGCGGTGTAGCTATTTCCATGTTCATACAGATAGCGTTGTAGATATTTCCATGTTTATACAGATAGCGGTGTAGATATCTCCATCTTAATTCAGATGGCGGTGTAGATAATTATATGTTCATACAGATGGCGGTGCAGATATATCCATGTTCATACAGATGGCGGTGAAGATATTTCCATGTTCATACAGATAGCTCTGTAGTTATTTCCATGTGTAAAGAGATAGTTGTGTAGATATTTCCATGTATATGCAGATAGCGGTTTAGATATTTCCATGTTCAAACAGATAGCGGTGCAGAGATTTCCATGTTCATACAGATGGCAGTGTAGATATTTCCATGTTCATACAGATAGCGGTGTAGATATTTCCATGTGTAAAGAGATAACTGTGTAGATATTTCCATGTATATGCAGATAGCTGTGTAGATATTTCCATTTTCATGCTGATAGCCGTTTAGATATTTCCATGTTCAAACAGATAGCGGTGTAGATATCTCCATGTTCATACAGATAGCGGTGTAGATATTTCCATGCTTATACAGATTGCGGTGAAGATGTATGCATGTTTACACAGATAGCGGTGTAGATATTTCCATGTTCATGCAGATAGCGGTGTAGATATTTCCATGTTCTTCCAGATGGCTGTGAAGATATATCCATGTTCATACAGATAGCGGTGCTGATATTTCCATGTTTATACAGATTGCGGTGTAGATAATTGAATGTTTATACAGATAGCGGTGTAGATATTTCCATGTTTATTCAGATAGCGGTGTAGATATCTCCATCTTAATACAGATGGCAGTGTACATATTTATATGTTCATACAGATGGCGGTGCAGATATTTCCATGTTCATACAGATGGCGGTGTAGATATTTCCATGTTCACAGATAGCCGTGTATATCTTTCCATGTTTATACAGATAGCGGTGTAGATATCTCCATCTTAATACAGATAGCGGTGTAGATATTTATATGTTCATACAGACGGCGGTGCAGATATTTCCATGTTCATACAGATAGCAGTGTAGTTATTTCCATGTTTAAAGAGATAGCTGTGTAGATATTTCCATGTATATGCAGATAGCAGTGTAGATATTTCCATTTTCATGCAGATAGCGGTGTAGATATTTCCATGTTCAAACAGATAGCGGTGTAGATATTTCCATGATCATACAGATAGCGGTGTAGATATTTCCATGTTCATACAGATAGCGGTGTAGATATTTCCATGTTTATACAGATAGCGGTGAAGATGTATGCATGTTTACACAGATAGCGGTGTATATATTTCCATGTTCATCCAGATGGCTGTGTAGATATATCCATGTTCATACAGATAGCGGTGTAGATATTTCCATGTTCATACATATGGCGGTGCAGATTTTTCCATGTTTTATATAGTTGGCAGTGTAGATATTTCCATGTTAATACTGATGGTTGTGAAGATATTTCCATGTATATACACATAACGGTGTAAATATTTCCAAGTTTTAAGAGATAGCGGTGTAGATATTTCCATGTTTACACAGAAGGAGGTGTAGATATTTCCATGTTTACACAGATAGCGGTGTAGATATATCCATGTTCCTACAGACGGCAGTGTAGATATTTCTATGTTTATAGAGTTGGCGGTTTAGACATTTCCATGTTCATACAGATGGCGGTGTAGATATTTCCATGTTTATACAGGTAGTGGTGTAGCTATTTCCATCTTATACACATTACCTTGGAGATATTTCCATGTTTTTAGAGATAGCGGTGAAGATATTTCCATGTTTATACAGATAACGGTGTAGATATTTCCATGTTTACACAGATAGCGGTATAGTTATTTCCATGTTTACACAGATAGAGGTGTAGATATTTCCATGTTTATACAGATAGCGGTGTAGATATTTCCACGTTTATAGAGATAGCGGTGTAGATAATTCCATGTTTATACAGATGGCGGTGTAGATATTTCCATGTTTATAGAGATAGCATTGTAGATATTTCCATGTTCCTGCTGATGGCGGTGTGGTTATTTCCGTGTTGATGGAGTTGGCGGTTTAGATATTTCGAAGTTTATACAGATGGCGGTGTATGTATTTCCATGATTATACAGATAGAAGTGTAGATATTTCCATCTTTATACACATAATGGTGTAGATGTTTCCATGTTTTAAGAGATAGCGGTGTAGATATTTCCATGATTACACAGATAGCGGTGTAGATATTTCCATGTTTATGCAGATAGCAGTGTAGATATTTCCATGTTTATATAGATAGCAGTCAAGATATTTCCCTGTTTTACAGATAGCAGTGTAGATATTTCCATGTTTGTACAGGTAGCGGTGTAGATATTTCCATGTATATACAGATAGCGGTGTAGATATTCCCATGTTTATACAGATGTCAATGTAGACATTTACATGTTTACAGAGATGGCGGTGTAGATATTTCCTTGTATTTACAGATAGCGCTGTAGTTATTTCCATTTTTATACAGATAGTGCTGAAGGTATTTCCATGATTTTACAGATAGTGGTGTAGGTATTTCCATGTTATACAGATAGCGGTGTAGATATTTCCATGGTTACACAGATAGCGGAGTAGATATTTCCATGTTTATGGAGATGGCATTATAGTTATTTCCTTGTTTATACAGACGGTGGTGTAGATATTTCCATGTTCATACAGATAGCTTTGTAGTTATTTCCATCTTTATACACATGGCGGTGTAGATATTTCCATGTGCATACAGATGGCGGTGTAGATATTTCAATGTTTATAGAGATGGCGGTGTGGATATTTCCATGTTTATACAGATGGCGGTGTAGATATTTCCATGTTTATACACATAGCGGTGTAGATAATTCCATGTTTATACACATAGCGTTATAGATATTTCTATGTTTTCAGACATATTGGTGTAGATATTTCCGTGTTTATAGAGATAGTCGTGTAGATATTTCCATGTTTATAGAGATAGCGGTGTAGATAATTCCCTGTTTCACAGACAGCAGTGTAGATATTTCCATGATTATTCAGATAGCGGTGTAAATATATCCATGTTTATAGAGATAGCGGTGTGGTTATTTCCAAGTTTATAGAAATTTCGGTGGAGATATTTCCATGTTTATAGAGATGACGGTGTAGATATTTCCATGTTTATACAGATGGCGGTGTAGGTATTTCCATGTTTATACATGTGGCGGTGTAGATATTTCCATATTCATACAGAAGGCGTTGTAGTTATTTCAATGTTTTTGGAGATGGCGGTGTAGATATTTCCGTGTTTGTACAGATGGTGGTGTAGATATTTCCATGTTTATAGAGATAGCGGTGTAGATATTTCCATGTTTATACACATGGCGGTGTAGATATTTCCAGGTTTATACATATAGGGTTATAGATATTACCATGTTTAAACAGACGGCTTTGTGGATATTTCCATGTTTATACGTGTGGCGGTGTATATATTTCCATGTTTATGCAGATGGCCGTGTAGATATTTCCTTGTTTACACAGAAAGCGGTGTAGACATTTCCAAGTTTACACAGATAGCGTTGTAGATATTTTCATGTTTATAGAGATAGCGGTGTAGCTAATTCCATGTTTATACAGATGGCGGTGAAGATATTTCCATGTTTATACAGATAGCGGTGTAGATATTTCCATATTTATACAGATAGCGGTGTAGATATTTCCATGTTTATACAGATAGCGGTGAAGATACTTCCATGTTTACACAGATAGCGGTGTAGATATTTCCATGTTCATACAGATGGCGGTGTAAATATTTCCATCTTTATAGAGATGGCGGTGTAGATATTTCCATCTTAATACAGATAGCGGTGTAGCTATTTCCATGTTTAAACAGATGGCGGTGTAGATATTTCCATCTTTATAGAGATAGCGGTGTAGATATTTCCATGTTCATACAGATGGCGGTTTAGATATTTCCATGATTGTAGAGATGGCGGTGTAGATATTTCCATGTTTATAGAGATGTCGGTGTAGATATTTTCATGACCATACAGATGGCGGTGTAGGTATTTCCATGTTTATAGAGATGGCAGTGTAGATATTTCCATGTTTAGAGAGATTGCGGTGTAGATACTTCCATGTTTATACAGATGGCGCTGTAGATATTTTCATATTCATACAGATATCGGTGTAGATATTTCCATGTTTATACAGATAGCGGTTTAGATATTTCCATGTTTACACAGATAGCGGTGTAGACATTTCCATGTTTACACAGATAGCGTTGTATACATTTACATGTTTATGGAGATAGCGGTGTAGATATTTCCATGTTTATAGAGATAGCGGTGAACATATTTCAATGGTCATACAGATGGCGGTGTAGATATTTCCATGTTCATACAGATGGCGGTGTAGATATTTCCATGTTCATACAGATGGCCGTGAAGACATTTCCATGTTCATACAGATGGCGGTGTAGATATTTCCATGTTCATGCAGATGGCGGTGTAGATATATCCATGTTCATAGAGCTGGCGGTGTAGATATTTCCATGTTCATACAGATGGCGGTACAGATATTTCCATGTTCATACAGATGGCGGTGTAGATATTTCCATGTTTATAGAGATGGCGGTGTAGATATTTCCATCTTAATACAGGTTGCGATGTAGATATTTCCATGTTTATTCAGATGGCGGTGTAGATATTTCCACCTTTATTGAGATAGCGGTGTAGATATTGCCAAGTTCATACGGATGGCGGTTTAGGTACTTCCATGTTTATAGAGATGTCAGTGTAGATATTTCCATGTTTATACAGATAGCGGTGTAGATATTTCCATGTTTGTACAGGTAGCGGTGTAGTTATTTCCATGTTTGTACAGGTAGCGGTGAAGATATTTCCATATTTATACAGGTAGTGGTACAGATATGTGAATTCATTAAACCTCTTTTTCTTTACAAATTACCCAGTCTTGGGTATGTCTTTATCAGCAGCATGAAAATTGACTAATACACTCACTGTCCATGAATGATACTCTGTTAGCCCATTTGCATTGTTATAAAGAAATACCTGAGGTTGGGTAATTTATAAAGAAATGAGGTTTATTTGGCTCCTTGTTCTGAAGGCTATTCGTGAAGCATAGTACTGGCACCTGCTTCCAGGGAGGGCATCAGGAACCTTCCAATCATGGTGGAAGGTGAAGGGAAACCAGCGTATCACATGGTGAGAGCGGAAGCAAGAGAGACAGGGAGGAGGTGTCAGTCTCTTTTAAACAACCAGATATCGCATGAACTCACAGGGTAAGGACTCATTCATTACCAAGAGGACAGCACCAAGCCATTCAGGAGGCATCTATCTCCAACATTGGGGATCACATTTTAACGTGAGATTTGAAGGGGACAAGCATCCAACCTATGTCAGATACCAAAGCTGACAATGCTTAGGATCTTTAGCTGTTCCAGGTTCTGGGAAAAGGGAGAGAGTTAGCTTCCCTCGTCTATGCTGTGCTACTCCATATTATATTAGTAATTATTGTTCTCTAAAAGTTCTTGAAATCAAATAAACAAATGCAAGGCAAAACATACGAAATGCAAGGCAAATGCATTAAAAACTTTTGAGTGTTATTATATAGATTTTATTTTATCTTTTTAATTTCTTTTGCTTAACCAAATAGATTATGTAGTTTTGATTAACTGGCCATGAAATAGCTCTGCCTACATTGAATTTCCCATGAATAATTGGTTGTGGAGACTTTTGTGTGTGACCCAAATCCTCCCTCAAAACTGAAGTTTGCCCAGCTATTGGGAGTGTTGGCAAATCATTCCTCTCAGCTGATTCTCTCTAGAATTTATTCTCAGGAGATCTAATTAATAACTTGTCAAGCTGATGTCCATCCTTGGGGACAACTCGTATCTGAAGAATGGCCAGTGAAAGGTATTAAAACTCCATACTCCTGCCTCAATTTAGGGCAACTCTGAAGGGTCACCCCAGCTTCTCAGCTCCCCCTTGAGATTAGCTGAGGTATTTGTTGTGACTGCCTCACATCTCAACTCCCTTTGTCCAATTCAGCTTTTTCACCACAGTTGTTGGCTCCTAGGATTTTACCCAGTTAAATGTTCTCTACACAAATCTCTATCTCAAATCTGCTTTACAGGGAATGTGGCCTCAGACAGGTTTTCATTAGGTTCTGGACATAACTCTCATTAGTCATTGATATGATTCGGCTGTGTCTCCACCCGAATCTCACCTTGATTGTAATTATCCTCGCATGTCAAGGATGGAGTCAGGTGGAGATAATTGAATCATAGGGGCGGGTTCCCCCTACTGTTCTCCTGGTAGCGAATAAGTCTCACGAGATCTGATGCTTTTAAAATGGGAGTTTCCCTACACAAGCTTTCTTCTCTGCTACCATTTAAGATGTGCCTTTGCTTCTTTTTTGCCTTCTGCCGTGACTGTGAGGCCTCCCCAGCCATGTGGAATTGTGAGTTCATTAAACCTCTTTCCTTTCTAAATTACCCTGTCTTGGGTATGACTTTATTAGCAGCATGAGAACAAACTAGTGCAGTCTGTTCTATAAGCCCAAGTCGGATCACAGAGTCCCGCTTTCTGTTTTTTTTTCTAGCCCATATTTCTACTAAAACTTGACTCATATAGACTTAAAACAAAATGATTAAGCATTGCTAGTATTTATTTAATATTTTATACGTGTCAGGTACTGTATTTTGTAACTTATCTTTTAATAATCTTTCCAAATCTCTAAAAGGAGAATTCTGCTCTTTTATAGAGAAAATAAGGATGGCTCAATCTTTTGATTTTTATTATAAGCTTTATTTTGTATAACATATAATAAACTAAAAATATTGAAAGTTTAGAAACCATCAGCACACAATCGAGGTGATGGAAATATACTTCACCTCCAGTTTCCTGATGCCTCTTTATAATACATTTCTCTGGCCCCTCATTCCTCGCCCTTAAAAACCACCAAACTGCTTTCTGTCACTGGACAGTAATTTATACAGTCAAAAAATGTATATAAATACAATTTTACACTATGCACATTTTTGTCTGACATTTTATGTTTTTTTCTCTGCATGTTTTACCTCTAGAGTCTGCCTTGTTTCACTTAATACAGTTATTTTGAGATTCATTCATGTTATAGTATGTATCCATAATTAATTCGGATAAAGCAAGTTAATTCATTAATGTATTGATTGATATTTAGACTGTTTCTAGTTTGGGCTATTATGAATACATGTGCTATGAACATTTGTGTTGATATCATTATATGAACACCTACTTTTATCTCTCTTGGGTAAATACCCAGGAGTGCAATGGCTGAGTCTTATGGCAGAAGTATGTTTAACTTTGTAAGGGACTCTTAAACTGTTTTTCAAAGGTTACACTTTTTTGTATTCCCATCAGCAGTGTATGAGAGTTTCAGCTTCTCCACATCCAAGCCAGTGCTTGGCTATTATCAGTCATGCTAATCTTAGCTATTTAAAAACAGATAGTGGCGTCTCATTTTGGTTTTAATTTGCATTGCCCTAAGCATTAATTATGTTGAGCATATGTGCTTATTTACCAAACAAATGTCTACTTTGAAATGTCTGTTCCAGTCTTTCACCCAAGTTTTAAATGGGGTTGTTTGTTTTTCATTATTAAGTTTTGAGCTTTTAAAATATATTTTTGATGCAAGCCTTTTATCAGATATATGAATTGCAAATATTTTCTCCCAGCCTGCAGCTTGTCTTTTCAGTCTCTTAATAGATTCTTTTGAAGAGCAGATTCTTTTTTTTAAATTGGATGAGTTCTTCTTATCAATATATTATTATATAAATCATGCTGTGGGGTCATATCAAAGAAAGCTTTGCCTGACTCAAAGTCCCAAATGTTTTCACATCTTTCCTCTCCTCTCCTTTGGGAACTGAGATTACACGTAAATTCAGTTACTTGAAATTTACTGTCTACTATTGCTCTGTTCATGTTTTTTAAAAATTTATTTTCTCTCTATATTTTATTTTGAGAGGTGTCTATCTTTTCTTCTGTAATGACTAATGTGCTATCAGCCTACCATGTAGCTGGGACTACAGCCGCATGCTACTATGCCCCGCTAATTTTTGTATTTTTAGTAGAGATGGGATTTCACCATATTGGTCAGGCTGGTCCTGAACTCCTGACTTCGTGATCCACCTGCCTCGGCCTCGCAAAATGCTGAGATTACAGGCGTGAGCCACTGCGCCCAGCCTCCTTTAGTGTATCTTGCATGTCTCTATTTTAGAACATATAGAATACTGTTTCAATAAGCATTTTAATGTTCTTAACTGATAACTCTGGCACCTTGATTTACTCTGGATCAGTTCTGACTCAGTGATTTTTCTCCTTATTATGAGCCATGTTCTTCTGTGTTTTGTTGTTACTGTTGTGTCTCTGCTAAACTGTGTCTGGATGTCAGATATGGTGACTTTTATCTTATTGAGTGCTGGAAGTATATATAAATATTCTTGATCTTTGTATTGGTATGTATTTAAGTTTAGTTGGAAAGAGTTTGACTCTTTTTGGTCTTGCTTTAAAAATTCATTAGGTGGGATCAGACCAGTTCTCATTTTAGAGCTAATCACTCCCAACTAGTGAGGCAAGATCCTTCTGGGTATCCCTGGGAATCTTGAGGTGTTTCTGGTTTGGCTGATAAAATAAGCACTATTACTGGACCTTGGTGAGCATGTGTACTGTTACTTTTCATCTTATCTGGGTGTTGTTTCCCCAACCGTAGGTACTTTTCTCTAGGCCTGTCCTAACAATTACTTAGCTATGTACTTTAGGGGGACCCTTTGCAGAGCTCTGGAGTTCTCTTTCTGTGCAGCCCCTTCTTCTCGGAAACCTTGTCCTGAGAGCTCATGTCAACATGGTTTCTGTGGACTCTCAGCTCTGTCCCCTCAGCTCAGGGAGAACAATGGGCTCCTCTTGGGCTTTTCTCCTGGAGTAGTGTGCTGGAAAACTTTCTCCAGGCATAAATTAGGGCAGTTGATAGGCTCACCTTGTTTGAGACTGACTTTACAGGGTCTTGCAAACTTTTGTGGCATACATTTTGGCCATTTTTTTGGTTGTTTCAGGAGGGAGAGAAAGTCTAGTTCTTGTTACTCCATCATGGTCATTGCAGAAGTCAACCTAACTGATATTTCTCAATACAGTCTGTTGCTACACATTGAACTTGCTTAAGATAATTTTTAGATGGCACAGAACTTTCTGTCCATTGAATGAGACTCTCTGCTTATTTTGCAAGTGCTCATTTGTATGGAGACATTTGTATGGAGAAACTTCAAAAAGTTTGTGGAAAAATGAAGTTAAAAGATAAACATTGAAAATGTGATCTTCGGTTTTCATCCCTAAAGAACTGATGGTCCTGGGAACTTAACAATGTCAATGCAGTCTCTTATACATTATTAACTTAAGAAAAATGGGTGCCCTTTCCACATTTGTTGAGATTGGGAAACAAAAAGAAGTCAGAAGGAGCCAAATCAGAGCTGTAAGGTGGATGCCTGACAATTTCCCATTGAGACTCTCACAAAATTGCCTTTGCTTGATGACAGGAATGAGCAGAAACATTGTGGTGTTAGAGGACTGTCTGCTAAAGCTTTCCCAGGTATTTTGCCCTAAAACTTTGGCTAACTTATTCAAAACACTCTCATGATATGCAGATATTATTGTTCTTTGACCTTCCACAAAGTCAACAAGCAAAATGCCTGGAATGTCCCCAAAAAACTGTTGCCGTGACCTTTGCTCTTGAGTGATCCCCTTTTGCTTTGACTGGACCACTTCCACCTTTGGTAGCCATTGCTTTGATTGTGTTTTGCCCTCAGGATCATACTGGGAAAGCCATGTTTTATCTTCTGTTACAATTCTTCAAAGAAATCCTTCAGGATCTTGACCCTAGTTCTTTAAAATTTCCATTGAGAGCTCTCCTCTTGTCTGCAGCTGATCTGAGCACAACACTTTTGGCACCCATGCAGTGGAAAGTTGGTTCAACTTTAATTTTTTAGTCAGAACTGTGTAAGCTGAACCAATTAAGATGTCTACGATGTTGGCTATTGTTTGTGCTGTTGATTATCAGTCCTCTTCAATTAGGGCACAAACAAGATTAATTTTTTTCCTTGCAAATTGATATGGATGATCTGTCCCTGTGGACTTCATCTTCCACATCATCTCGTTTCTTCTTTAAAAAAGCTGTCCGCTTGTGAACTACTGATTTCTTTGGTGCATTGTCCCCTCAAACTTCTTGTAAAGCATCAGTGATTTCACCATTCTTTCACTCAAGCTTCATCATAATCTAATGTTTGTTCTTGCTTCAATTTTAGCAGAATTTACATTGCTCTGCTAGGGGCTCTTTTCAAACTAATGTCTACTCCTTCTTACTGTCTCAAACTAGATCCTGTTCAAACATGCTATAATAAATTAGTATGAGTTTATTTTGCTGCCAAAATTGAAACCTTTGCATAGTTTTTTTCATAATATGCATTTTCCATGAACTTTTTAAGGCCTCTCATGTATCCAAAGGTAGAGTGCCTTACCTATTCTGACTTCAGTCAATTATTCAAGACCTTTCCTTGTCAGTGATACATTAGAAAGGTAGAGTATTGAAAAATAAGAGTAGCTTCTGCTGATTAAGAAATACTATATCTTTTTCTACTTCTTTCTTTCTTTTTTTTTTTTTTTTTTTGAGACAGCATCTTTCTCTGTCACCCAGGCTGGAGTGCAGTGATGTGATCTCAGCTCACTGCAACCTCTGCCTCCCAGGGTCAAGTGATTCTCCTGCCTCAGCCTCCCGAGTAGCTGGGACTATAGGTGCCTGCCACCACACCCAGCTAATTTTTGTATTTTTAGTGGAGACAAGGTTTTACCATATTGGCCAGGCTGGTCTTGAACTCCTGACCTTGTGATCTGCCTGACTCGGCCTCCCAAAGCACTGGGATTACAGTCATGAGCCACCGTACCTGGCTTTCTACTTCTTTCTTATTATTTTCCTCCTCTCTCATTCCTATATTCTCTCCTTTCTCCTACTTTCCTCCCCACTCCCTGTTTCCTTCCTTTCATCTTTCCTATTTTCAAGACTTAATATTTCTTGAACCTCCGATGTTATCATAGTATGTTATTTGTTTAATTTTCACATAACAATAATAGTTTAAATACAAATAATATTTATTTTCATCCCCATGTTATCAGTATAACAGTAAAGATGTGGAGAGGCCAGCTGGGCATGGTGGCTCAAGCCTGTAATCCCAGCACATTGGGAGGCCGAGGTGGGTGGATCACGAGGTCAGGAGATCGAGACCATCCTGGCTAACACGGTGAAACCCCATCTCTACTAAAAAATAGAAAAAATTAGCTGGGCGTGGTGGTGCGTGCCTGTAGTCCCAGCTACTCGGGAGGCTGAGGCAGGAGAATAGTGTGAACCCAGGAGGCAGAACTTGCAGTGAGCCAAGATCACACCACTGCACTCCAGTCTGGGTGACAGAGCGAGACTCTGTCTCAAAAAAATAAATAAATAAATAAATGAAAATAAAATTTAAAAAATGATGTGGAGAGGCCAAACCAATGGCTCTTACATCCACGTTCTTTCTTCTAAATGATTTCACCTTAGTTTTGGTCTGCATCTCTAACCATAGCTAGTTGCAGTAGGACCTTCTATCTGGCCTTGCTGCTTTCATTTTTGGACCTGCTCACTGAAATCAAATTGATCTTTCTAAAATGCAAACCTGGTCTTAGTATTTTATTACTTAAAACCCATTGGTGGCTTTCCATGATTTATGGAATAAAGTCAAAACTCCTGTTTTTGCCCATGTTTCTGTGTGCCTCTCATCCCTACATTTACTGATTCCTGTGTGCCATAAATTGCCAGTTGTCCAGAGTTCATTCTCTTTTTGTACTTGGGAGGACTTCTGCATCCTGCAACTTTTCCCCTGAAACGTGCTTGGAAAATACCTACTCATTTTTTTCAGATTCAGGTTAGTTTTTTACTTCAGTTTCTTTTCCTGAAGCTTATACTGACTGCTCCATATGGCTTTGGGGATTAGCTACTCATTCCTTTGTGCCCTTTGTAGATACACATTTATCATGGAGTCTTTTTTTTTTTTTTTTTTTTGAGACAGAGTCTCACTCTGTCACCAGGCTGGAGTGCAGTGGTGTGATCTCAGCTCACTGCAACCTTTACCTTCCAGGTTCAACTGATTCTCTTGCCTCAGCCTCCCAAGTAACTACAGGCGTGCACCACCGTGCCCAGCTAATTTTTGTATTTTTAGTAGAGACGGGGTTTCACTATGTTGGCCAGGATGGTCTCGATCTCTTGACCTCATGATCTGCCCACGTTGGCCTCCCAAAGTGCTGGGATTACAGGCATGAACCACCGCTCCCAATCAGTCATGCAGTCTTTATACTTACTTGTTTACTTGCCTGTGAGCTCACTGAATGCAGGGACTATTTCCTTGTTGCTCCAGCACCTACACCAGTACCTGGTATCCAGAAGCTGTATGCTAAATGTTTGTTGAGTGGCTGTTTGACTGAATGATTGTACTCCTAATTAGCAGATAGAAAGCCATGAACTTCCCAGTTCATCATTCTTTGTGCTCAATTCTGGTTTCTTTATTGTGTTCAAAAGAGTTCCTTAGTGACATAAAACTATGGAGCTAGTATGTCAGCTCATTTAAGCAATGATTGGTTTATGTATATAAGAGGCTTCAATAATTATATATTTTTATTTCAGTTTCAATAAATGATCAATTGATTAATTTTCTCTGTTTTGGCTTATTGTTCACATTTAATATCAAATAAAAGTGTTTTACTTAAAATTATTCATGCCAATTATGACAGTTAGGTGAATATTACTTTGATTTACATTCCAGTAGTAGTTTTGGTTGAACCCTGAATATGCTAAGACGTCCCTTTTCTTTTTTCTTATGAACAGGCTACTGTGTTTACATATATTATTAAAATCTTCTTTGAAAATACGAAGAGTGTTACATTTCTTATATTTAGTTCTCTGTGCTTCAGAATTCCTGTGATACTTGCACTTAAGTCCTTCTGAGCAGTTGATGTTGATATTTATGTGGTTAATTTCATGAAACGTGGTGGTTTTCATTTCTATCATTAATTTATACAGGAGATAGACTGTTTTCCAGGTGTAAGCTCAGTCATATAATTAGAAAATTTATAAGCAGAAAGGAGTTATTTGGTCTAACCCATTTATTCTACAGATAGAGAAATTAGAGTCCAGAAACTCTGTCTTCTTTAAAGTCTTACAGGTATTTAAGAAAAAAGAATAGACTTGAGGTTTCTGTGCTCTGAACCCAGTGATCTTGACACTGTAATGATCTTCATGCATATTATTCACAGAAGTAAATATAATCACATATTAAATAAGAAACAAAAATACTAAGGAGATATTATACTGAAAAATGAAATAATATTATCTTAATTATTTTGATCAGATTCACTCTATAGCAGCTTGAAGGCTAATAATTCCAATGATTCTCTCAATAAACCATTTTTCTAATAAGATTACAGGTTTTAGTAATCTAATTATTTTGACTGATGCAAATGTTACCCCGCCAGTCTGAAAAATGTGTTTATTTATATGTCATAAAGAATAATTTATTCCAAAAAGGCTAATTTTCAAAATATATGTATCTTCTGAAACTGTATCTATTTTTATCCCACGTTTTCTAAATATATTTTAGAGGGCATTTGTAGATTTTCATGGTGCTGAAAAATTAAGGTATAATGGTCTCATGAAGGAGAATAATGTCATTTAGACATTGTAATTTTGGAGGATCACAATACTTTTTGGAATGTGGTTGTTGCAGCACTGGTCACTTATACTAATTATATAATAACATACTATACTAATGCAATAATATACCATATGAAATTATTCAGTGGTAAATTTGTCTTAAATCCTCTAGAATACTGCAAAGAAATAGTTTATATAAGAAAGAGTACCATAGCATATGTGAACACAATATTTCCTATTTTTTTCTTCTTTTTTATTTTTTTGAAGACAAGTTCTCACTCTGTTGCCCAGACTGGAGTTCAGTGCCATGTTCATAGTTCACTGCAACCTCAAACTCCCAAGCTCAAGTGATCCTCTTGATTCAGCCTCTGAAGTAGCTGTGCCTATAGGTGTGCACCACCACACCGGCTAAGTTTTAAAATTTTTTATAGATATGTTGCCCAAGCTGGTCTCAAATTCTTGAGCTCAAGAGATCTTCTCACCTTGGCCTCCCAGAGTGTTGTGATTACAGGCATGAGCCACCATACTCAGCCAATATTTCTTTTGTAAAAGACATTTTCTAACATACTTCTCATTTTAACTAACATAATATTCAAAGTGTAGATCTGAGAAAGAGATAGTGCCTGCAGATCTGGGATCCTACATGCTAATATTATGGGATGCATTCAGATTTGATCAGCAGATATTCCATTTATTCTAGAACACCACCAGCAGAAGAATGTAATTACGTCTATCACTAAAACTTTGTGTCAATACAGACTACTGTATTTGTTATCATAGATGGTCCTTGGATGACAGCCTTAAGCAATTTTAAACCTAGACAGGTGATGTACTTTTTCTTCTTGGATAATTTTCATGGTTTTATCTAATTTGGTTGTAACTAATGTGTTTAATATGGCTTGCTTGTTTTTTAAAAAGTTGTTCAGTATCCTTAGAACTCAGTGCTGATTTCTTTTTCTAGCAGGCCTTTTATATAGGACATCTCACTTTCTCCTGGCTCTCTACTACTAGCATGAGGTCTCTGAAAAATCAAGACAGCAAAATAATTTGTTATAGAACAGCCTATGTAGAGGGACAGGGGAGGAGTCATATTCCAAGAGGGAAAGACCTTTGAGCCAGGCTCAATTTGTAGAGGCTGTTGAATGAAAATGAGAGAGAGAGAATGCACACTTTACTGCACTATTAAAGCAAAATTCTGACAATAACTTCTAAAAATGATTCAACTCTTATACACTGAGAATATGACAGACCTTCCAAAAGTATAATTTCTTACATGAACGTCCAGGTATATAAGGAAAAATAACTATTTCATACCAATATCTCCAGCCGCCTTTATTGTTGGTTCACCACATAGGTTTTTATCAGAATCGCAGAACATTAATTTTTTAAATTAGCTACCATTACAACTAGCTTGAGAAGAACTTTCTTTTTAATAATTCGACCCAGATGCATTCTAGATACTCCAGTGTTACGAATCGATGGCTTCATGAGGAGCCGCTGTTGACTCATGCTATCTCTGGACACACTGACAGGAAATGTTTTCTTACACCTGTTTTCCTCCTGCTTTTCCTTGGTAGGACTTAGTTCCTTGGCATAGTTCAGTATCAATGGCAGTCATAGAGAAGTGTTACAAAAACCCAGCTTATTCCAACTTGTGAATTATTTGGCACCCAGGAACCACGTCTTACAATCTTCAACCCACTTTTTCCTAACATGGCCCCTTTTCTGAAATGTTTATTTATATATGATGTAGGCCTGGGGAAAGGACATGGACTTTCAAAGAAAATATTCTCCAATAGATCTCTCAACTCCAGAGAACCTTCTGACTAAATCTGAAAGAATTCCACTGTGCTCTGATAACATCCTTTAATAATGAAGGAAAAGATATTTTTCCCCCAGGAGGATTTTGTAGTGAAAGAGATGGCATAATTTTTTTAAAAAATGTTGTTTATAATCTCATTTGTTTTTTCATTTGTGGGTTGTGTCTTAAATCCTAAATGGTACATCCTTTTTAAAATACTTCTAGTAATAAAATGTTTCTGAAGTTATGTTGTAAATATCATTGGACTATGTTTAATAATGTTAAGTTGATCCCACTTCCCCTGAAATTATATACATAAATGCTGAAAGTATAAATTTACATATACAACTTCATGGAACATTTTTCTTCCAAGTGTGCATTTGCTAGAATTTGCATTGAAAGGTTTTGGAAGGAGCCTGTTGGTATGAATCCTGTGTGAGCAACACTCAGATTTGTTGCATACTGAACAGCATGCTAAATCTCACTTCACAATCTTGGATTTCTCATCTACCATCTTGAGCTGAATTTAAAATGTAACTGCAGTTTATTATGTCACCTGTTCGTCAAACACTGATGCAAAGCTTAGTTTTCAGTGTGAAGAACCCATGACTAGAGAAGGGAAGAAGAAAGGGTCAAGCAGACCTCACTAAAGAATGTATGGGCAAGAAAACACATCAGATGTCTTGATAGGTTTTTTAAAGTCCTGTTAGACTTGTCATGATTTCCAAAACACTAAATGCCATCTAGTATTTTGGACCCTCCAAAATTACAGTAGAATATTATTATGGGTCATCTTAATTGGAAATATACAGGAAAATCCTGATGATTAACGTAGACTAGTGATAGCTCTCACACATTTATATAACCTATGTTGAAAAGAAAGAAGAAAGGCAGGAAGGAAAGAAGGAAAAAGAGCGGAGAGAGAGGAACAAGAAAACACGTGGATTTGTGGAAATGAAAATTTTTAAATTACTAATTTGCAAGAATGGGTAAGAAAAATACCGAGTATGAACATAAATGCTTTCAATTCCGTTTGTCTCTTAATCCTTCTCAGTCCGTGGCCAGTTTTGAAACTTGGTGTAACTTCCTTCCTTTATTCCTCCCTCCCTTGCTCCCTCCATCCCTTCTTGCCAGCCTCCTTCCCTTCCTCTCTCCTTGAGTTTCCTTCTTCTTTCTTGTTCCCTCCCTCCCTCCCTCTCTCTTTTTTTCCCTTAGTTTCCCCGGAAGCACATATACCAGCCATTTGAATGCTTTCTGCTCATAGATACTGCCAAGCCCCCTCACCCAGACTGCTGAATAGATTTGGTAGAATGGAATGAGAAACATAGACTTTGTGTCTGTGGCGGCCACCTCTGATGTTGCAGACTTTTGCCGTGATTATGCACTCCAGCCGAGGGACGCTAGAAAGGTTGAAATTTCAACTGTGGGATTTGCCATTTTGGAATTTGCAGAAATGTACTGGATATGCTAACAGCAGCCTGGCTAGCCTCCACTTCACAAGGAAGTATTTAAATATACACGTGTAATATGAAGAAAATTGCATTAGATCATAAGGGATGAATTATTTTGTAAATGACTATACCATCAAATACCATACCTGATATCAATCATCTTCATCAGACAGTATCTGTGTATGTAAGGAGATAAACAAAAAAGCAGGAGTTTATTTCTCTCTAATGTATCCTTGACTCTCTAGCAGTGACCTCTGAAATGTCTCTTCTGATCCAGACTTGTTTGAATCATGTGCAACATTTTAGATTTGTCTTTTCTCTGCAAGTTTTTTTTTGTTAAGTACCATAACATATTGAACCAAATAGTTTTGCTTGCTTTCTATTGATGACACATGATTTTGGCTTTTATCTTCAGTGGAAAATCAATGTGTCACATGGCGTTCACTAAGAAAAAGGTATGGGGCCTCTTTGTAATTCTTTGTCAGATGATTGCTTTATCTTGATTTATGCCTTCAAACTTTTTCCCATTCAGCAGAAAATATTGTGTCGCTATCTGTGAGAGCAAAGCGATCTATACCAATTTATGCTCTAAGTGTAGCCTCCTTCCAGAACTGCTTATGGAACATATCAACTCACTATAGATTAGGGGCATAATGGATTCTTCTTTCTTAAAAGTGGAAGATTGACAGTTTTAGTTCATATACAAGCTTTTATATTAACATTAAAACAATATTTCTATGTAAAGTAAAATATTGTAGTTGATTATTCTTCGAGGGCCTCCCAGAATTTCAAGGTCTGAAAATAAATTCAGTGTTCCTGGTGGTAACAAAATTGCCCCTACTTCCTTGTATCAGGACTGCCATTTGGAACTGCTGGGGAAGCTCTTTTCAGAAATTATTTTCAAAACAGCATTGTTGCCTTTTGCCAAACTGAAATCTGGTTGTAAACTTTTGAAAACTAGTTCCTTGGAATGGAATTCAAGTTGTCTTCTAAGCAATTTTTTTTAACTCAAACATACATTCTATCTTGCTTTATTATGTCGCTATTTGTGTAGAAAACATATTTCTATTTTTACCATTTTCAATTTATTTACATTTACATTTACATTTGTGTGTATATATATACACACATACATACACTTTAAGTTCTGGGATACATATGCAGAACTTGCAGTTTTGTGAAACAGGTATACATGTGCTGTCGTGGTTTGCTGCACCCATCAACCCGTCATCTACATTAAGTATTTCTCCTAATGCTATCCCTCCTCTTTCCTTCCTACCCACTGACAGGCCCCAGTGTGTGATGTTCCCCACCCTGTGTCTATGTGTTCTCATTGTTCAACTCCCACTTATGAGTGAGAACATGTGGTGTTTGGTTTCCTGTTCTTGTGATAGTTTGCTGAGAATGATGGTTTCCAGCTTCATCCATGTCTCTGGAAAAGACATTAATCCATCCTTTTTTATAGCTGCATGGTATTCCATGGTGTATATGTGCCACATATTCTTTATCCAGTCTATCGTTGATGGGCATTTGGGTTGGTTCCTAGTCTTTGCTATTGTGAATAGTGCTGCAATAAACATATGTGTGAATGTGTCTTTATAGTAGAATGATTTACAATCCTTTGGATGTGTACCTAGTAATGAGACTGTTAGGTCAAATGATATTTCTAGTTCTGGATCCTTGAGGAATGGCTACACTGTCTTCCACAATGGTTGAACTAATTTACACTCCCACCAACAGTGTAAAAGCATTCCTATTTCTCCACATCCTCTCTAGCACCTGTTGTTTCCTGACTTTTTAATGATTGCCATTCTAACTGGCACGAGATGGTATCTCATTGGACCAGGGGTGATGAGCTTTTTTTTTTTTTTTCTTCGAGACAGCCTCACTCTGTCACCCAGAGTGGAGTGCAGTGGCACAATTTCAGCTCACTGCAACCTCCACCTAATGGGTTCAAGCAATTCTCCTGCCTTAGCCTCTTGAGTAGCTGGGATTACAGATATATACCACCACGCCTGGCTAAAGTTTTTTTGTGTGTTTTTGGTAGAGACAGAGTTTCACCATAGTGGCCAGGCAAGTCTCAAACTCCTGACCTTGTGATCCACTCGCCTTGGCCTCCCAAAGTGATGGGATTACAGGCGTGAGCCACCACGCCCAGCCTATGATGAGCTTTTTTTCATGTGTTTATTGGCTGCATAAATGTCTTCTTTTGAGAAGTGTCTGTTCATATCGTTTTCCCACTTTTTGATGGGGTTGTTTTTTTCTTGTAAATTTGTTTAAGTTCCTTGTAGATTCTGGATATTAGCCCTTTGTTAGATGGATAGATTGCAAAAATTTTCTCCCACTCTGTAGGTTGTGTGTTCACTCCGATGATAGTGTCTTTTGCTGTGCAGAAGCTATCTTTAGTTTAATTAGATCCCATTTCTCAATTTTGGCTTTTGTTGCCACTGCTTTTGGTGTTTTAGTCGTGAAGTCTTTGCCTATGCCTATGTTCTGAATGGTATTGGCTTGGTTGTCTTCTAGAGTTTTTATGGTTTTAGATCTTATGTTTAAGTCTTTAATCCATCTTGAGTTAATTATTTTACAAGCTGTAAGGAAGGGGTCCAGTTTCAGCTTTCTTCATATGGCTAGCCAGTTTTCCCATCACCATTTATTAAATAGTCAATCTTTCCCCATTGTTTGTTTTCGTCAGGTGTGTCAGAGATATGTTGTATATTTCATGGTACAATGCCTTCTGTCAATGGGGAAAAATAACAAGCATATATGGGATGAATGAAGTCTGCTATGGTTAAGGTTGAGAATATTTACTGATCCTTGAGTTCAGTCTCCAGGAATGTTGGAAATAGAGAATGGAGATAATGGAGATAAAGAAAAGTTCTGAAAATGACACTTCCCATAGTGTCAAAATTGTGATCTATTGGAGAATTCTGTGATACATCAAAATCTCTGTTTATACTGAGGTTTGTTATTGTGTATGAGCATATCTTTATCAGGTGTAGGCTATTTCTATACTTTCATGTCTTTAAATCAATGTTTCTATTCACATATGTATATGTGCAAATAGAAGCATGCTAATATTATATATATATTTTCTGTCATTACCATGATTGCTATGATTATCATTAGCATGTGTTATTAGTGTGACCGAAGTATCATCAGTATCAGTTTCTTTCTAACTGCAGTGCTCCTGTGATGCTTCATTTCTACAGAGCCAACCTACACCCACCGTTTCCCTGACTATAACTTTACCTAAAGTATAAGCCCTTATAAAGCCATGAAAGCCTACCAAGAATTGTCAAAGAAGCTAGGCAGCAGCCAGGCTCTGCCTTAGGAAAAGATTTTACTTTTTATTATCATGTGCCGTACTTAACTACTTGTTTTGACCTCTAAGATTTTGCTCTCCTATATTTCTATCCCCTGGCTTTCTGATATTTCATGTGATTATATTTGAAATTTTAACCTTGCTTTTCTTTTTGGAATCTCTGATATCTCTGCTGCCACAGGTAATGACAGGTTCCTCTCTAACTGTTGGTGTTATCCCTGGTCAGATTATTACTGATGACAGAAGTAGATGTTTTACGTGGATTCTCTCGATATCAGAAACAAATACAGATATCACAACTCAAAAATGACAGACTGATAACCATTATGAACTTAGATGCAACATTCTTAATACAATATTAGCAAATTGAGTCTAGGAATATTTAAAAATGATAATGTGTTTTAACCAAGTGGGGTTTATCTCAAGTTGGTTTCAACAACTGAAAATCTACCATGCTGACAGAAAAAAGAAAAATCACGTGACACTCTCAATAGATGCAAAAAAGGAATTTACAAAATGTAACACATTTTTTAAATTAAAAACTCCCAGCGAACTGAGGATAGAAAAGTACATTTTCAAACTGATTATGTGTTTACAAAAAATCTATAGCAAACATCTTACTTAAAATGGTGAAAGCCTTAATACTTTCTACATAAGATTATGAAAAATGCAATGATGTCCTCTCTCCCTAGTTCTTTAAAGTATTGCATTCAATACTAAATAAGTGGAAATATATACCAAGTTCATTGATAAATATTTAATACTTATGAGATGATAATTCTCCTGAAATTGATCTCTAGATTCAGTGGAATTCCCATGAAACCTTATAGGTCCTTTTGGATAAATTACAAAACTGATTCTAAAACAGGGAGAAAGAAAGAAGGGAAGGAAGGAGGAATGGACAGAAAGAAGAAAGAAATAAAGAGAAAAGAAAAGAAAATAAGAAATAAGTGACACCCAAGTTGGGAAGAAAGAAAAATACTATTCTCACGTGATGTAAACATATACATAGAAAATCCTTAGGCATCTGCAGAAGTGTGCTAGAGGTATGAAGTGAATTTAACAAAGTTGTAGGATGAAAGATCAATAAATAAAATCAATTGTGTTTCTATACACAATCAACACCAATTAGAAAATAAAATTATGTAAGCAATTTAACTTATAATAGCCTCGAAAATAATAAAATAATTCAGAATAAATTTAATAAAAGGTATGCTGATCCAAAATTTCTAAATCACTAATACGAGAGATTGAATAGGTAGAAATATGTATCAAGTTCATTGGTAAATATACATGTCATACTTATTAGATGATAATTCTTCTGAAACTGATCTCCAGATTTGGCACAATCCCAGTCAAACCTATAGGCCTTTTTGGAGAAATTACAAAGCTGATTCTAATTTTTTTTTAAATGCAGAAGTCCTAGAATAGCCAGAGCATGTTTTAGAAAGAAGAATAAAGTTGGAAAACTTTCCAAATTTCAAGGCATATTGTAAAGCTACACTAAACAGTACAGTAAACTTACTGGCATGAAGAAGACATATATATCAGTGAAACAGAATAAATAATTTAGAAATATATCCTGCCTTACATGGCCAAAGTTGCCAAAATATTTCAATAAGGAAATCAATGTCTTTATAAAGATGGTACTATTAAAATTGGATATTAAATGGAGAATATGAACTTCAGAATTACCTCACACCATATCCTCAAATTAACTCAACATGTATTTTATACATAATGTAAATATAAAATGTATAAAGCTTACTGAATAGGAAAAATTTTTAATAATCTTACTATAGCTAAAAATTTTTTAGATAAGAAAAGGATGGATGAAAATGGAAAAAAATAGTAAGTTGGACTTCATGAAATTAAGACTTTTGCAACTTAAAACATAGCATCAAAAAATGAAAAGGCAAACCACAGATTGGGACAGAATAATTTTAAATATGTCTGATAAAGAACTTTCATCTAGAATGTACACATAACTAAAAAACTAAATAACAAAACACAAATAACTCATTTAACGTAATATTTTGACCTAAATGGGCCAAATATTTGTACAGATATTTTAATTTAAAAAGAGATGATGTCCAATACACAAATGAAAAGATACTTAACATTACCCGTCATCAGGGAAATGCAAGTTAAAACCAGATTGAGGTACCACTGTACACCCACTGGAGTGGCTGACACGAGCAGAACTGACCATACCACATGATGTGAAGAATTGCTATTCACACCTGGCTAGTGGGACTTCAAAATGGTACAGACATTTTGGAAAGCAGTTTGGCAGTTTCTTTTAATGTTAAACTTAGTACTGATCATATAGCCAAATAATTCCACTGCGACCCAAAATAAATAAAAACATATCCGTACCAAGCCTCATCCTTGAAGTTCATAGCAGATGTGTCCATCAACTTGTAAATGGATAAACCAGTTGTAGATGGAGTACCACTCAACAATAAAAAGGAGCAAACTGATACAACAGCAATATAAATGAATATCAAAAGCATTATGCTCAGTGAAAGAAGCTAGACATGAAAGACACCAATGTATCATTCCACTAATAGGATACTCTAGAAAATGCAAACTGTAGAAACAGAAGCAGATTAGTGGTTGCCTGTGTTCAGGAATGGAGAAAAGATCAAATGCAAAACAGCAAAAGAAAACGTTTTGTGATGATGCAGATTTTCTGTATCTTGATCATGATTGTGGTCAAATGATGATATTCATCTGCCATAACCCATTAAATTGCACATTGAAAAGGGTGAATTTTACTGTGTGTACATTATACTTAAATGGAGCTGTAAATATGTTTGGAGCTTATCTGTGAACATTAGTTGCAGAGCAGGAGTTACTTTTATAGAGTGGAAATCTGCTGAGTGCCAACTTGAGAAGGGTTGAAAAAAATTAGAACCTTCTTCCAACACATTTCAGTTAGAACACTCTTAGGATGTCGTTACAGCTGCGCTCTATATTGGAGTCTCTGATGAAATCACATGTCTGACGATCTCAGCATGCCTTTAATCAACAGAATATACACGTGTTTTCTTTTATTACTATAAAGGATATACCAAACAACTTTTTCAAGACTTTACTTCAAAAAGGCACGTAGTTTTGCAACATTTTTGGTAAGTCTTTAATTATTTCAAAATGAAAAATTGAAAATAAAATGCAATTATTTACTCAGGCCCCCCAAAAAAAGGTCTGTACGGGGAATGCATGTGGTGTGTGTGTGTGTGTGTGTGTAAGTGTGTGATTTGAAGAATTGAAAAAATTTTAGTGGGGTTTTGTAGCATCACTTTGATAGCATCCTGTAATTTTGTATTGTGTTTGAAATAAAAATAAAGTGAATACACTGATAAAAGAATTTGAAAAGAATTTGCATTATTGCCTAAATTATGTGTGGTTTCCACAGTGGCATGAATCGAGCATCTTTAACCTACATAACAATATATCAGAAGTATTAGGTAAAAAATAAGTAAACTAGTATAACAAAGTTAAATATTTCTAAAGTAAAATTATAGCTTTATTTATTTTTCCTGAAATGTTTTGAGGAGATATTTACACCAAAAGATATTATCACTGATCAATGAAACTTTTTCAGAATTTGCTTGTGTCCCACCAATATTTGATTACATAGTGCTTCTGTGAGTTCCATTTCATTAATTTAGCTTTGACAGGAGAGAAGGCAATGGCTCTGCAGCCTCTCTCGGTGTGGCATGATCCTGGTTCCGCTGGCTGATCTCTATTAGAACCATGGCCTTAATCATGCCTTTCATGCTTCTAACTTGATTTGCATTTGTTGTGTGATCCAAATTTATTCTCTCGTTTAGTCGCTTCCACCCATAGAAAAGCAGGTCTTTTTCATTTCTCCTTCACCATTGCCCCCATTTTTTCTTTTTGTCCTCCCATGATGAAAAACAAGACAGAAAACAAACTACAACAACAACAGACACCTTTTGTCTGTGGTCACCAATGCATTGTAGCACTAAACTTTGTTCAAAATCTCTAGATCTGACCTCTATATCTGCTGTTCCCAGAGTTTTTCAATGTATTCTCTAGACTGCTGTGACCCACTGACAGAAAGTCTAGCTATATTTAATTGAAAGTTATTACTGTCTGATATGGTTTGGCTGTGTCCCCACTGAAATCTCATCTTGCACTGTAGCTCCCATAATTCACATGTTGTGGGAGGGACCCAGTGAGAGGTAAGTGGATCATGGGGGCAGCTTTCCCCACACTGTTCTAGTGGTAGTGAATAAGTCTCATGAGATCTGATGGTTTTATAAGGGGAAACCCCTTTCGCCTTTCACTTGCTTCTCATTTGCTGTTTGCCTGCTGCCATGTAAGACGCGCCTTTCGCCTTCTGCCATAACTGTGAGGCCTCCTCAGCCATGTGGAACTGTGAATTCATTAAACCTCTTTTTCTTTATAAATGACCCAGTCTTGGGTATGTCTTTATCAGCAGCATGAAAATTGACTAATACACTCACTGTCCATGAATGATACTCTGTTAGCCCATTTGCATTGTTATAAAGAAATACCTGAGGCTGGGTAATTTATAAAGAAATGCGGTTTATTTGGCTCCTTGTTGTGAAGGCTGTACATGAAGCATAGTACTGGCACCTGCTTCCAGGGAGGGCCTCAGGAACCTTCCAATCATGGTGGAAGGTGAAGGGAAACCAGCATATCACATGGTGAGAGAGGAAGCAAGAGAGACAGGGAGGAGGTGTCAGTCTCTTTTAAACAACCAGATATCGCATGAACTCACAGGGTAAGAACTCATTCATTACCAAGAGGACAGCACCAAGCCATTCAGGAGGCATCTCTCTCCAACATTGGGGATCACATTTTAACGTGAGATTTGAAGGGGACAAACATCCAAACTATGTCAGATACCAAAGCTGACAATGCTTAGGATCTTTAGCTGTTCCAGGTTCTGGGAAAAGGGAGAGAGTTAGCTTCCCTCGTCTATGCTGTGCTACTCCATATTATATTAGTAATTATTGTTCTCTAAAGGTTCTTAAAAGCAAATAAACAAATGCAAGGCAAAACATATAAAAGGCAAGGCAAAACATACGAAATGCAAGGCAAATGCATTAAAAAACTTTTGAGTGTTAATACATAGATTTTATTTTATCTTTTTAATTTCTTTTGCTTAACCAAATAGATTATGTAGTTTTGATTAACTGGCCATGAAATAGCTCTGCCTACATAGAATTTCCCATGAATAATTGGTTGTGGAGACTTTTGTGTGTGACCCAAATCCTCCCTCAAAACTGAAGTTTGCCCAGCTATTGGGAGTGTTGGCAAATCATGCCTCTCAGCTGATTCTCTCTAGAATTTATTCTCAGGAGATCTAATTAATAACTTGTCAAGCTGATGTCCATCCTTGGGGACAACTTGTATCTGAAGAATGGCCAGTGAAAGGTATTAAAACTCCATACTCCTGCCTCAATTTAGGGCAACTCTGAAGGGTCGCCCCAGCTTCTCAGCTCCCCCTTGAGATTAGCTGAGGTATTTGTTGTGACTGCCTCACATCTCAACTCCCTTTATCCAATTCAGCTTTTTCGCCACAGTTGTTGGCTCCTAGGATTTTACCCAGTTAAATGTTCTCTACACAAATCTCTATCTCAAATCTGCTTTACAGGGAATGTGGCCTCAGACAGGTTTTCATTTGGTTCTGGACGTAACTCTCATTAGTCATTGATATGATTCGGCTGTGTCTCCACCCGAATCTCACCTTGATTGTAATTATCCCCGCATGTCAAGGATGGAGTCAGGTGGAGATCATTGAATCATAGGGGCGGGTTCCCCCTACTGTTCTCCTGGTAGCGAATAAGTCTCACGAGATCTGATGCTTTTAAAATGGGAGCTTCCCTACACAAGCTTTCTTCTCTGCTACCATTTAAGATGTGCCTTTGCTTCTTTTTTGCCTTCTGCGGTGACTGTGAGGCCTCCCCAGCCATGTGGAATTGTGAGTTCCTTAAACCTCTTTCCTTTCTAAATTACCCGGTCTTGGGTATGACTTTATTAGCAGCATGAGAACAAACTAGTGCAGTCTGTTCTATAAGCCCAAGTCGGATCACAGAGTCCCGCTTTCTGTTTTTTTTTCTAGCCCATATTTCTACTAAAACTTGACTCATATAGACTTAAAACAAAATAATTAAGCATGGCTAGTATTTATTTAATATTTTATACGTGTCAGGTACTGTATTTTGTAACATCTTTTAATAATCTTTCCAAATCTCTAAAAGGAGAACTCTGCTCTTTTATAGAGAAAATAAGGATGGCTCTGAAAATGTTAGCATTAGGGGAAGTAGGGTGAGGGACATAGGGGGCACTTTGTGTTATTTGTGCATTTTGCTATCAATCTAAAATCAGGTCAAAATAAAAATTAAAAAAATGGGTAGTAGAAGCAGGTTGTTAAGATTTTCAGTGTGACTCTAGAATTTTTTTGTTTGTTGTTTGTTTTGGAGTGTAGTGGTAAGATCTCTGCTCACTGCAACCTCCACTTCCCAGGCTCAAGCAATTCTCCTGCCTCAGTCTCCCAAGTAGCTGGGATTATAGGTGCCCGCCACCACACCCAGCTAAGTTTTCTATTTTTTTTTTTTTTAGTAGAGATGGGGTTTCAGCATGTTGGCCAGTCCAGTCTCCTACTCCTGACTTCAAGTCATCCGCCCGCCTCAGCCTCCCGAAGTGCTGGGATTATAGGCATGAGCTCCCACTCCTGGCCCAAAGTTCATATTTTAACTACTAACCTAAATTATTTTAAAAACAAAAGCCTCCTTGGACTCAAACCAGGTCAGAGTGACATGATCATGTGCCTGTTTTGTGCAGGGTGAAGTGAGATTATTATCTAGGAAATAGCTGAAATGTCTTGTTGTGGGCATACATATTTCATATAAATTCTAAGCTTCATATTAGCACTTAGATTATAATTATCTAAAGAATAGAGAACAATTTCATATAATTTTCAGTGTATCAGGCGAATCAAAAGTATACATACAAGCATGCAGATGAATTTCAGTGAATATAGTGGTGACAATGCTCAACAGAATATGTGTCCCCCACCCAACCCTGCTTCTTGCTCTTTCACTGTCCTAAAGATAGAACAAAATGGTTCAGGCATCCAGCTTGTCCCCTCCACACTTCACACTTTTACTTAATAGCAGCTTATCTTTAACACTTTGTCATCTTTAAGATGTTGCTAATTCTTTCTGGTAGATCCCAGGACTGAGGATGAGGAAGAATGATTTTATTTAAATAAAGTTGCTTAATTAAAAAACAATTTTTTTAGTTTTAAAATATTTTCATTATTTTATAAAATTTTTGTGGGTACATAGGAGGTTTATATATTTGTGGGGTACATGAGATGTTTTGATACAGGCATGCAGTGTGAAATAATCACGTCATGAGGAATGGGCTTTCCATCCCCTCAAGCATTTATCCTCTGAGTTAAAAACTATTCAATTGGCTGGGCACGGTGGCTCACACCTGTAGTCCCAGCTCTTTGGGAGGCCGAGGTTGGCGGATCGCCTGAGGTCAGGAGTTTGAGAGCAGCCTGGCCAACATGATGAAACCCCATCTCTACTAAAAATACAAAAATTAGCCGGGTGTGGTGGCGAGTGCCTGTCATCCCAGCTACTCGGGGGGCTGAGACAGGAGAATCATTTGAACCTGGGAGGTGGAGGTTACAGTGAGCCGAGATCATGCCATTGTACTCCAGCCTGAGTGACAAGAGTGAAACTCCATGTCAAAAACAAACAAAAATCAATTACATTCTTTAAGTTATTAAAATTAAACATTGTAAATGATTTTTTTTCCCAAAGCTTTTTCAAAGAAAAAAAAGTAGAAACAAAGACACTTTCTACTGATTTCCAATATGGTGACTCTGTATTTCTAGCATGTGTTAAGGTGAAAAATTGATTTTATGTTTAATACAAAACATAGCATAATGTAATGAAAAGCAAGATTGTAATGATAAAGGAAAATAACACTAGTGCTAATTTTTTTCAATTTGAAGCATTGGATTAAAATGAATTAGGTTATATTCCAACATGTTTATATTGAATTTCTTTTTTCTCCAATTGGTTTCTTTTTATTAATGGGGGAGTGTTGCATTTGTATAAGGTTTCCCTATTATATTCAATTGTTTTGAGATGCTTTTAATTTGAAGTTTTTATGTTTTCTTTTTGATGTATACATGTTATGCTTTTATGCTGAATTTGATAATTGGTGCTGTATATGCAAAGCAAATGTAATTTCCCAGCTTTTATTTTTTAAAGCCCTGGGAAGCAACATAATAAAGTAGAAATAGTATCAAGACAGGAGTTAGAATACCTGGATTCTAAAATTTAAATTAAATTAGGATCTAGTGACATTATAGGTGTTCCTTGATCTTCTGATGACCTGATTCCTCAAAAGAAAAATAAAATAATCTATAAATTGTTTCTAATTCTAAAACTCTATAAATCCTATTTTTAAAATTATAATTAGTTGAACTCTATAAGGTCACAAAAATCCCTATTAAGAAACTAAAATAAAATTTTATCATATCTTAAAAATACTCTGATCTTTTTTTATATGCTGACATGAATTCTAATTATTTATGAGCCCCTAAAAAACATTTAAGATCACAGTTTATGTTTTATTATTGACTTTCAGATAATTAACATTTTACTGATAGATATGAACAAATCTACTCTAACAGAGATAGTCATTAGTTTATTTCTCTCTTTTCAGTATCAATAAAAAGTATCGATTTACCAATAACAATGAATTAATTGCCTGAAATAAATGAAACGTAAGCAGCAAAAGTGAACTTTTTAGTATAACTCTTCTTGTAAACATTGACTTAGTTCAAAGGGAGCTTATCTTTAAAAAAAAAAGCGCTAATTCATGTCTATTGGTATAGATACAATCTTTTTTTCCTTGAAAATAGATCCTACTATACTCCAGACACTATGCCACTAGGTGCAGATATTAACACAAATAGCAGGTGATCATTGTCCTCATGGAGTTTATTTTAAAGAGAACAAAGTGAGACAAAGGCACACAAGCAAAGAACTACAATACAAAGGGGATGGCATCTGACTCAGCATGGAGGTGTCACGGAAGGTGTTGTTTTGCTTAGGTTTTGAAGTGTGGGTAGGAGATGGCCCATGTTGAGAGTGGGAACTGGGAATTAAAAAGATGAGGAGGTCTCTGCAAATCTACATGGATGGGAAGTAGCATGCTGATGTGGGAAACAACTAAAAAGTTCCAGAATGCATGGTTTATAAAGCGTGAGTCAGAGAGGGCTAGACCAGTAGCCAGATCAAGGATATCTCAGATGTTATAGTCATGAATTAGTGCATTGACCTGCAGGCCATGGGAGTCACTGAAGGTTTCAGTCAGGTAAGTGAGCTGATCAGAACAGTCCTTTAGATAGGCCGCTCTTTTGGCTGTAATGGGGACACGTTTGAAGTAGGGCTATAGCTAAAAATATACAGACACTTCCTCTTGTCTACAGCCCTGCTGGCATCTGTTGTATTTTGACTTTTTAATAATAGCCATTCCAACCGGTATGAAGTGGTATCTCATTGTGTTTTGATTTGCATTTTTCTGATGATTAGTGATTCTAAGCATTTTTTTTCGTGTATTTGTTGGCCATTTGTATGTGTTCTTTTGAGAAGTGTTTGTTCATGTCCTTTGCCCATTTTTTAATTGGGTTATTTTTTTTCTAATTGATTTAAGTTCCCTGTAGATTCTGGATACTAAAAAACAAACAAAAACCAGAAGTAAATAAATTCTCAGGACACACACACCCACACCCACACCCACAGAGAGAGAGAGAGAGAGAGAGAGAGAGCGCCTAGGTAAGAGGCCACCAACCACCAGGGTCTAAACTGGGAACACTTTCTAGTACAGAATGAATGGAAAGGATTCATGAAATATCTAGAAAGTAACGTTAATGAGATTTACATGTATGGAGTGAATGAGGGGAAGCAGGGATCATTCAGGATTCTGGTGGGAATAACAGGGGGAGCCATTAGTTGAAATTTTGAAGTGGGAGAAGGAGAGGGAGTTTTAGGGAGAAAGATGAGTTTTTTTTTAGGTATTTCAAACCCTTGAAGCTTCTATGGGACATCGAAGTGGAAATAACAGTCTGTGGGTTGGGACAATAAAGAAAGAAATTTGTTGAAGACTAGGGGAAGAGTATAGAGCAAAGAAATATTTAAGATAATAAACATATAGAGATAGCTGAAAATGTGGGACTGGATTACAAAGGAAGAATGATTTAGTTATGAAGCCCAAGGGCTGACAGGAATGGGTGACTAGTCGAGGAGTTCATATGCATCTGTTATTGTATGAATAAGAAAAATTATCTGTTCCTTCCTAAAGATATCTTCAACCTGTTTTTGGATACATATGGGCACTGCTTTTCACTCTCTTAGCCCCATTTCTTATTTTAGCCTCTGCTGTAGCGATCAGTTCTGCACAGGCTTTGACCCAGGCTTTGACTAGTTGGTGCAGGTGTGATATGACACTTACCTGGAATGGCCCACAGTTTGTGGCTGCTCTTACTTAAGCAGGTGGGATGCTCATGTAGGTGTAACCTAGCAGCTTGGTAGAGTTTATGCCCATGGGGCAACCTGTGACCACTCAAAAATAAAGCCCTTTCCTCCTCCCAGATTGAGGAGTCTTGCATTATGTAATAAAACTCCTTAGAAGGCCTATTAGGTTCCAATACAGCATTAGGCAACTTGATAAGGTATCCCATCATCAGCCTTCCTTTCTTCCCTCATTCCTCTGCCTCTCACTCTTTCTTCCTAAGTTAACTTCTTAGATAAAATGCCAACTTTCTATATTTTGTCTCACATCAGGGAAAATAATTGTATACCCCATTTCAAAAGCACATAAAAAGGTTACTGTATAGAAAATTTGTCTTTAAGAGATTAAGCTGTAATTTTCCAAATACTTTAAAATTTTATTTCAGATAGGTTTTTCATTTTTATAAGCTTCATCTAAAAGCAGAGTTCACCTAAGAATATACCTAAGAGCATATTCCATAGAATATATTTTATATTTCAGTAGTTTAGCTAGGATTCTTTCAAAATTGAGAGGATCTACAAATATTTCTAACACATTAGTTTTCAGTCTTAAGGCTGAGTCAAGAACAAAGCTCCTAAACTTTGCATTGGTGATTGAGAACATTTTAAAATTGTTATTTAATTCATTAATTTATTTTTGAAAAATTTTCACATTGTAATTATATAGATTTATAGGATACAATTTGATGTTTCAATGAATATGTATGTTGTCTAATGATCCAATAAGGATAGTTAGTGTGTTAATTACCTCATGCATTCATCATTTCTTTTTAATAAGAAATTTCAAAATCCTTTCTTCTAGATACTTTGTAATATACAATACTTTACATTTAACTATAGTCACCCTGCTTTGCAAAGAACACTACAACTTATTCTTCCTATATAATTGTGATTTCATAACTGTTAACCAATCTATCTCCATTTTGCCCTCCCCACTTCTTCCTCACTGTTTGGTAACCACTATTCTACTCTACTTCTCTATTAACATTTTTTTTTTTAAGATTCCACATATGAGCGAGATCATGCGGTATTTGCTTTCTGTGTCTGGCTTATTTCACTTAACATTGTATCCTACAGGGTCATCCATGTTGTTGCAACTGGCAGAATTTCATTCTTTTTTTATGGCTGAATAGTATTTCATTGTGTGTGTGTCCATATATATATATATATATATATACATATATAATTTTATGTATAATTATAATTACACATAAAATTATATATAATTATAATTAATTTTATGTGTAATTATAATTACACATAAAATTATATATAATTATAATTATAATTATATATAATTATATATAATAATAATATATATTATATGTAATATATAATATACATAACGTATATTATATACATTATACATTATATATATTATAATATACATAATATATATTATGTATATAATATACATAATATGTATTATATATAAAATATACATAATATATAATGTATATTATACATACAATATATATTATATATTAATAATATATTAATATTAATATTAATTATAATTAATTATTAATAATTATTATTTATTATTGATATTATTAATATTAATATATAATATATTATATATTAATAATATATTAATATATAATATATTATATATTATACATAATATATTATATATAATATACATAATATGTATTATATATAATATACATAATATATATTATATATATATAATTCACTTGTTTGTTTTTATACACATAGGTTGATTCCATATCTGATTATTAGAAATAGTGCTACAGTAAACATAAGAGTGCAGATATTTTTCAAACACAATGATTTCATTTCCTATGGATATATACCCAGTAGTGGGATTGCTGGGTTATGTGATCGAATGATTGTTTTTTTTTTTTTTTTTTTATTTTTTAGCGAACTTCCATAAAGTTTTGCTTAATGGTTGTACTAGTTTACAACCCCATCAACAGTGCGTAAGTGTTCCCTTTTCTCCACTTCCTTGCCAACTCTTGTTATCTTTTACCTTTTTGCTAATAGCCATTCTAATGGGTGAACTGGTATCTCATTGCGGTTTTGATTTGCATTTCCCTGATGGTTAGTGATGTTGAACATGATTTTATTATATATTCGTCTTGACCCTTTCTATATTTTCTCTTGTGGCATTTCTTTTAGTTTATTTTGTCCTTTTTTTTTTTTTTTTGCGAAGGAGTCTTGCTCTGTTGCCCAAGCTGGAGTGCAGTGGTGCAATCGGGGCTCACGGCAACCTCCATCTCCCTGGTTCAAGCAATTCCCCTGCCTCAGCCTGCTGAGTAGCTGGGGTTACAGGCACACGCCATCATGTTTGGCTAAATTTTTGTATTTTTAGTAGAGAAATGATTTCACCATATTGGTCAGGCTGGTCTCAAACTCCTGACCTCAGGCAATCCGCCTGCCTCAGCCTCCCAGTTTTGCCCATTTTTAAATAAGTTATTTATGTTTTTGCTGTTGAGTTGTTTAAGTTTGTTATATAATCTGGGCATTAACTCCTTAGCAGATGTATAGTTTGCAAATATTGTATCCCATTCTGTAAGTTGTTTTTTCACTCTGTTAAGTTTCCTTTGCTGTGCAAAAGCATTTTAGTTTGATGAAACCCCATTTATCTATTTTTGCTTTTGTTGCCTGTGCTTTTGACGTCTCATTTAAAAAATCCTTGTAGAACCCAAAGTTATAGAGAATTTCCCACATGTTATCTTCTAGTAGTTTTTCATAGTTTTGAATCTTACCTTTAGGTCTTTAATCGCATTTGAGTTGATTTTTGTATAAGGTAAAAGATAGGGGTCTAATTTCATTATCCCACATGTAGATATCCAATCTTCTCAGTACCATTTAATGAAGAGACTGTCTTTACCCCTGTGTGTGCTCTTGACTCCTTTTTGGAAAATCAGTTGACTTTAGGTATGAGAATTTATTTCTGAGCTGTATATTCTCTTCCATTGGTCTATGTGTTTGCTTTATGGCAGTGCCATGCTGTTTTGCTTACTATGGCTTTGTAGTATATTTTGAAGTCAGGTAGTGTGGTGCCTCCAGCTTTGTTATTTTTGCACAGGATTGCTTTGGTTATTTGGGGTCTTTTCTGGTTTCATACAAATTTTAGGGTATTTTTTTCTATTTCTGTGAAGAATTTCATTGGTATTTTGATAGGGATTGCATTGAATCTGTAGGACATTTTGTTAGTATGGTCATTTCAATAGTATCAGTTCTTCCATTCCATGAGTATATAGTGTCCATTTTTTGTGGATCGTAAATTTTTCCATCAGTGTGTTATAGTTTTCATTGTAGAGATCTTTCACGACCTTGATTAAATTTATCTGCAGATTTCTTGGTAGCTATTGTAAATGGAATTCCTTTCTTGATGACTTTTTCAGATAGTTCACTATTAGTGTATAGAAACACCACTGAATTTTCTGTGTTGATTTTGTATACTACAACTTTACTGAATTTATTTATGATTTCTAGTAGTTTTTGGTCAAGTCTTTAGGGTTCTCACTCTATATAAGTATATATAGAAAGAACCCTAAAGAGAGAGAGATCATATATATCTATATGATCATATATATAGATGTATACATATGTATGTGAGATCACATTTTCTACAAACAGAAACAATCTGACTTCCTTCTTTCCAGTTTGGATCCCTCTTATTTATTTCTTTTGTCTAATTGCTCTGGCTCTGACCTCCAGTACTATGCTAAATAGAAGTGGTAGAAGTTGACATCCTTGTCTTCCTCCATATCAAAGAGGAAAAGCATTTAACTATTCACCATAAATAAGATGTTAGCTGTGGGTTTGTCACATATGGCCTTTACTGCGTTGAGGTACACTCCTATACCTACTTTCTTGACAGTTTTTATCATAAAGGAATGTTGACTTTTGTCAAGTGTTCTTTTTGCATCTGTTGAAATGATCACATGGTTTTTGTTCTTCTTTCTATTGTGGTGGTGTATCATATTTACTGATTTGTGCATGTTAAGCCATCCTTTCATCCCTGGGATGAACCCCACTTGATTATAGTGAATACTCTTTTTAGTGTGCTGTCGAAGTCAGTTCACTTGTATCTTGTTGAGAATTTTTGTATCTATGTTCTTCAGGAATATTGGCCTGTTATTTTCATTTTGTGCGTGTCTTTGTCTGGTTTTAGAATCAGGATATTGCGAGCCTCATAAGATGAGTATGGAAGTATTCCTTCCTCATTACTTTTGTGGAAAAGTTTGTGGAGAATTGGTAGTTATTCTTTAACTGTTTGGTAGAATTCAGCAGTGAAGACATCAGGTCCTGGGTGTTGGTTGTTGTTGTTGTTGTTTTGATGGAAGATGTTTTATTATTGATTCAATTTCCAAACTCATTCTTGATGTGTTCAGATGTTATATTTCCTCACAATTTAATCTGGGTAGTTGTATGTGTGCAGAAATTTATTCATTTTATTCTACACTATCAAATTTGTTGGCATATAGTTATGAGTAATGTCTTACAATCCCTTCTATTTCTGTGGTGTATCAGTTGTAATGTCTCCTTTTTCATCTTTTATTTATTTGAATTTTCTCTCCTTTTGTCTTAGTTTAGCTAAAGGTTTGTCAGTTTTACCTTTACACTTTGTCTTATTTATCTTTTGAAATATTTTTTAGTGTCTGTTTCATTTATATCTGCTGTGAGCTTTATTATTTCCTTCCTTCTACCAATTTTGGGTTTAGTTTGTTTTTGATGTTCTGGTTACTTGAAGTGTATAATTTTGCTTTGTGATTTGAAAATCTTTCTTCTTTTTTGGTGTAGGCTTTTATTGCTATAAATTTCCCTCTTAGAACTGCTTTTGCTACGTTCCATAGGTTTGGGTATGTTGGATTTTCATTCTTACTTGTCTCAGTGACTTTTGAAATTTTCCTATTAATGTCTTAATGAGACCTATTGATTTCTTGGGTGCGTGCTATTTAATTTCCATGTTTTTATAAAATTTCCAAGGGCTTTCCTGTTGTTGATTTCTGGCTTTATATCCCTGGAATCAGAAAAGATACTTCATATGATATCTGTCTTCTTAAGTTTGTTAAGACTTATTATGTGTCATAATGTATGATTGGTCCTAGAGAATGTTTGGTGTACAGTTGAGAATAATTTGTATTCTGCAGCTGTTGGATGATGTATTAGTCTGTTTTCATACTGCTGATAAAGACATACCCGAGACTGGGTAATTTACAGAGAAAAAGAGGTTTAGTGGACTCATAGTTCCACGTGGCTGGGGAGGTCTCCCAATCATGATGGAAGGCGAAAGACACATCTTACATGGTAGCAAACAAAATAGAATTGAGAACCAAGTGAAAGGGTTCCCCCTTATAAAACCATCAGATCTTGTTAGACGTATTCACTACCACAAGAACAGTATGGGGGAACCGCTCCCATGATTCAATTATCTCCCACTGGTTCCCTCCCACAACATGTATGAATTATGGGAGCTATAATCAAGATGAGATTTGGGTGGAGATATACAGCCAAACCATATCAGGTGAGATCTTCTTTACCTGCTAGGTCCATTTGGTCTATGGGATAGTTTGAGTCTGTCATTTTTTGGTTGATTTTCTCTTCATAGAATCTGTCCATTTTTAAAGTGGAGTGTTGAAATTTCCTACTAATATTGTATTGCAGTCTATCTCTACCTTTAAATCTAATATTTGCTTTATATATCTGGTTGTTCTGGTGTTGGGTACATATATAGTTACACCTAAGTAATATATATGTTATGTCCTCTTATTGAATTGGGCCTTTTATCATTTCATTATACAGTGACATTCTTTTTTTATATAGTTTTTTTTATTTAAAGCCTTTTAAAATATGACATGACTGTGGCTACTCCTGCTTGCTTTTCATTTGTTTGCATAAAATATATTTTTCCATCTCTTCACTTTCAGTCTATTTGTCTTTAATAGTGAGGTAAGTATCATGTAGGCAGCATATAGGTGGGTTTTGCTATCCGAATCCATTCATCCACTTTATATCTTTTAAGTAGAGTTTAATCCACTTCTATTCAAGTTTATTATTGATAAATTAGGACTTCCTTCTACCATTTCATTAGTTGTTTTTTAGATTACTTGTTCACTTCTTCCTTTCTTATTGTTTATCCCTCTAGTTTGGTGGTTTTCTGTGGTGCTAAGCTTTGTTTCTTTTCCCTTTTTTGGTGTGTGTGTGTGTATCTGCTGTAATTTCTTTCTTTCTGGTTAGTGAAACTAACATACAGAGTCCTGTATTTGTAACAGACTATTTTACACTGATAACAACTTAACTTCTGTCACATAAAAATACTCTTGACTTCTCCTCCCCACACACACAATTTATATTTTTGTTACCTTACATTGCATCTTTATGAATGGTAGACTCCATGGAACATAGGATCTATGTCACAACTAAATCAATTATTTAATGGCAGCATTAAAGCAGCCCAAAGAATGTGAAAAACTGGTGTGGGTGTATTTAACTTTTTAAAAACTATGTTTCATAATGTTTTCATTAAAAAATCTTTATCAGTTGGCTAATGCCTAATTTTTACAACCAGCCACCATAGATTTTACAGGATAAATATATTATTTCAGTGGTAATTGAAGCAGAATTTTTGTTGCTCTTCTTACCCTTAGAGATTGTGTATTATCCTCAGACGTAATTCTTTGATTTTTTTTTCTTTTCATGTTGTTACACATAGTTACCAACAATCAACGTGAGAATAACCTTTGAATATTTTCAAGCATTAAGATTTGTTTATACAGCTGCACAATTAGACAACCAACACTCTTGGGTCTTTACCTCTCAGCATACACCTGATTATTAACTTAAAGGTATGATGGGAAAAGTATCAATTTTTGTTGGTCACCTAGATTTGGAAATATGTAATAATTATAAGCTTGGGTCTGCTTCTTCAGAAGCCTAGGAATTGGAGTGATGGTTCTCTGAAGAGGCTGGAAACAAAGTATGTGTTTCCAGAAGGCTTAATAGAATATGTTGAGACATAGGCCATTAACACAAAAGTGAAAGAAATGCAAAAAAGTATAAAAGTAAGGATTTGAGAAGGGAAATTTTATTTTTAAGTCTAAGATTCCTATGAATTATATGAAAGTAAATGTCCTATCCTTAAAATTAGCCAAAGGAAGCACTTTACTTATCAATATGATATGACTTTTCATACTCTTATCTAAAGATATCCTAAACTAAGATCCAGTTTTCTAAGTAAAGACCTTTTACTCATGCTTTAAAGCATGTTAGATGATTCCTACCACATCACATCATGTTGTTTACATGTATGATTTAAACTGCATTTATTCTTCAACTCACTGGTTCCTTAGGCTTCTTATCTTTCCTTGCACGCTTAGATAATTTTATGTAAAACTGATTTTTAGAAGTTTAGTTGCTGGGCGTAGTGGCTGTCGCCTGTAATCCCAGTACTTTGGGAATTCAAGGCAGGTGTATTGCTTGAGTCTTGGAGTTTGAGGCCTGCCTGGGAAAGATGACAAACCCCATTGGTACAAAAATAAAAATATTAGCTGGGTATGGTGGCACATGCCTGTGGTCCCAGCTACTCCAAGGCTGAGGTGGGAGGATGGCTTGAGTCCGAGAGGCAGAGGTGTGAGCCAAGATCATGCCCTGCTCTTCAGCCTGGGCAACCAAGCCAGACCCTGTTTCAAAAAAAAAAATCTAGTGAGACTTGATTTCTATTTCTATGTGATTCAAAAGTAGGAGAGCTTCAAGGCTAATGACTATTAAAAAATGGCCATTGCTACTTGCATTTTCTATGAAGCCAGCATACACAGCAACGTGCAACCTAAAAACCAAGCTATTTAATATGTAGCTTAGATTTCAGGTTTGATTGTCTTTGAGGTTTGATTATTGCAGAGATCAATTGCCAGACCAAATATAGTCTATTTCTGTATTAGGTCTTTTTATCATATGAAACATCCCAGCCTTGGGTATAAATTAAGAGCAAATACAGACATTTATACCGATAGCGGTGTAGATATTTCCATGTTTATACAGTTACCGGTGTAGATACTTCCATGTCTATACAGATAGCGGTGTGGATATTTCCATGTTGATACAGATAGTGGTGTAGATATTTCCATGTTCATAGAGATAGCGGTGTAGATATATCCATGTTTATAGAGATAGCGGTGTAGATATTTCCATGTTTATACAGATAGCGGTGTAGATATTTCCATGTTTATACAGATAGCATTGTAGATATTTCCACGTTTATAGAGACAGAGGTGTATATATTTCTATATTTATAGAGATAGCGGCGCACATATTTCCATGTTTATAGAGACAGCGGTGTAGATATTTCCATGTTAATACAGGTAGCGGTGTACATATTGCCATGTTCGTACAGATAGCGGTGTAGATATTTCCACATTTATACAGATGGCGGTGTACATATTTCCATGTTCATACAGATGGCGGTGTAGATATTTCTATGTTTATAGAGATGGCGGTGTAGATATTTAAATGTTTATACAGATAGCTATGTAGATATTTCCATGTTTATACAGATGGCGGTGTAGATATTTCCATGTTTCTACAGATGGCGGTGTAGATATTTCCATGTTTATACAGATGGAGGGGTAGATATTTCCATGTTTTTACAGATAGCGTTGTAGATATTTCCATGTTCACACAGATAGCGGTGTAGATATTTCCACCTTTATACAGATGGTGGTGTAGATTTTTCCATTTCCATACAGACGGCGGTTTAGATATTTCCATTGTTATAGAGATGGCGGTGCAGATATTTCCATTGTGATACAGATGGCGGTGTAGGTATTTTCATCTTGATACAGATGGTGGTGTACATAGTTCCCTGTTCATACAGATGGCGGTGTAGATATTTTCATTTTCCTACCGATGGCGGTGTAGATATTTCCATGTTTATACAGATAGCGGTGTAGATGTATCCATGTTCATACAGATGGCAGGGTAGATAATTCCATGTTCATACAGATGGAGTTGAAGATATTTCCATGTTTATAGATATGGCGGTGTAGATATTTCCATGTTTACACAGAAGGCGGTGTAGATATTTATATGTTTACACAGATAGCGGTGTAGATATTTCCATGGTTATACAGATAGCGGTGTAGATATTTCAATGTTTATAGAGTTGGCGGTGTAGATATTTTCATGTTCCTACAGTTGGTGGTGTAGATATTTCCATGTGTACACAGATAGCGGTGTAGGTATTTCCAAGTTTATGCTGATAGCGTTGTAGATATTTCCACTTTTAGGCAGATAGCGGTGTAGATATTTCAATGTTTAAACAGATAGCGTTGTAGATATTTCCATGTTCCTACAGAGGGCGGTGTAGATATTTACATGTTTATAGAGATGGCAGTTTAGACATTTCCACGTTCATACAGATGGCGGTGTGGATATTTCCATGTTTAGACAGATAGCGGTGTAGATATTTCCGTCTTTATAAACATAATGGTGTAGATCTTTCCATGTTTTTAGAGATAGCGGTGTAGATATTTCCATGTTTACACAGATAGCGGTGTAGATATTTCCATGTTTATACAGATGACTCTGTAGATATTTCCATGTTTACAGAGATAACGGTGTAGATATTTCCATGTTTACAGAGATATCGGTGTAGATATTTCCATGTTTACACAGATAGCGGTGTAGATATTTGCATGTATATAGAGATAGCGGTGTAGATATTTCCATGTTTACGCAGATAGCATTGTAGATATTTCCATGTTTATACAGATAGCGGTGTAGATAATTCCATGTGTACACAGATAACGGTGTAGATATTTCCATGTTTATACAGATGGCGGTGTAGATATTTCCATACCCATACAGATGGCGGTGTAGATATTTCCATGTTTATAGATATAGCAGTGTAGGTATTTCCATGTTTACACAGACAGCGGTGTAGATATTTCCATGTTTACACAGATAGCGGTGTAGATATTTCCATGTTTATAGAGAAAGCGGTGTAGATGTTTCCATGTTTATAGAGATATCAGTGTAGATATTTCCAGGTTTATACAGAGCGTAGTGATGATATTTCCATGTTTATATAGATTGCTGTGTGGATATTTCCATGTTTATAGAGATAGCGGTGTAGATATCTCCATGTTTACACAGATAGCGGTGTAGATATTTCCATGTTCATACAGATAGCGGTGTAGATAATTCCATGTGTATACAGATAACGGTGTAGATATTTACATATTCCTACAGATGGCTGTGTAGATATTTCCATGTTTGTACAGATAGCGGTGTAGATATTTCCATGTTTACACAGATAGTGGTGTAGGTATTTCCATGTTTACACAGATAGCGGTGTAGATATTGCCATGTCTATACAGATAGCGGTGTGGATATTTCCATGTTTATACAGATAGCGGTGTAGATATTTCCATGTTTATAGAGATAGCGGTGTAGATATTTCCATGTTTATACAGATAGCGGTGAAGTTTTTCCATGTTTATACAGATAGCGTTGTTGATATTTCCATGTTTATAGAGACAGCAGTGTAGATATTTCCATGTTTATACAGATGGCGATGTAGATATTTCCATGTTCATACAGATGGCGGTGAAGATATTTCCATGTTAATAGAGATAGCGGTGTAGATACTTCCATGTTTACACAGATAGCGGTGTAGATATTTCCATGTTTACACAGATAGCGGTGTAGATATTTCCATGTTTATACAGATAGCGGTGTAGATATTTCAATGTTTATAGAGTTGGCGGTGTAGATATTTTCATATTCAAACAGATGGCAGTGTAGATATTTCCTTGTTTATATCGATGGCATTGTAGATATTTCCATGTTCATACAGATGACGGTGAAGATATTTCCATGTTTATACAAATAACGGTGAAGATATTTCCAAGTTTTAAGAGATGGCGGTGTAGATATTTCCATGTTTACACAGATAGCAGTGTAGATATTTCCATGTTGACACAGATAGCGGTGTAGATATTTCCGTATTTATACAGATAGTGGTGTAGATATTTCCATGTGTATACAGATAACTGTGTAGATATTTACATATTCCTACAGATGGCTGCGTAGATATTTCCATGTTTATACAGATAGCGGTGTAGATATTTCCGTCTTTATACACATAATGGTGTAGATCTTTCCATGTTTTCAGAGATAGCAGTGTAGATCTTTCCATGTTTACACAGATAGCGGTGTAGATATTTCCATGTTTATACAGATAGCAGTGTAGATATTCCCATGTTTATAGAGATAGTGGTGTAGATATTTACAAGTTCCTACAGATGGCTGTGTAGATATTTCCATGTTTTTACAGATAGCGGTGTAGGTATGTCAATGTTTATGGAGATAGTGGTGTAGATATTTCCATGTTCCTACAGTTGGTGGTTTAGATATTTCCATGTTTACACAGATAGCGGTGTAGATATTTCCAAGTTTATGCAGATAGCGGTGTAGATATTTCCACTTTTAGGCAGATAGCGGTGTAGATATTTCAATGTTTAAACAGATAGCGTTGTAGATATTTCCATGTTCCTACAGAGGGCGGTGTAGATATTTACATGTTTATAGAGATGGCGGTTTAGACATTTCCACGTTCATACAGATGGCGGTGTAGATATTTCCATGTTTATACAGATAGCGGTGTAGATATTTCCATCTTTCTACACATAATGGTGTAGATCTTTCCATGTTTTTAGAGATAGCGGTGTAGATATTTCCATGTTTACACAGATAGCGGTGTAGATATTTCCAAGTTTACACAGATAGAGGTGTCGATATTTCCATGTTTATACCGATAGCGGTGTAGATATTTCCATGTGTATACAGATAACTGTGTAGATATTTACATGTTCCTACAGATGGCAGTGTAGATATTTCCATGTTTATACAGATAGCGGTGTAGATATTTCCATGTTTATAGAGATAGCGGTGTAGATATTTCCATGTTCCCACAGTTCTTTTTTTAGATATTTCCATGTTTACAAGATAGTGGTGTAGATATTTCCAAGTTTATGTAGATAGCGGTGAAGATATTTCCACTTTTATGCAGATAGAGGTGTAGATATTTCCATGTTTATACAGAAAGCGGTGTAGATATTTCTATGTTCCAACACATGGCGCTGTAGATATTTCCATGTTTATAGAGTTGGCGGTTTAGACATTTCCATGTTCATACAGATGGCGGTGTAGATATTTCCATGTTTTTACAGATAGCAGTGAAGATATTTCCATCTTTATACACATAACGGTGTAGATATTTCCATGTTTATACAGATGGCGGTGTAGATATTTCCATACCCATACAGATGGCGGTGTAGATATTTCCATGTTTATAGAGTTGGCGGTTTAGACATTTCCATGTTCATACAGATAGCGGTGTAGATAATTCCATGTGTATACAGATAACGGTGTAGATATTTACATATTCCTACAGATGGCTGTGTAGATATTTCCATGTTTGTATAGATAGCGGTGTAGATATTTCCATGTTTACACAGATAGTTTTGTAGATATTTCCATGTTTACACAGATAGCGGTGTAGATATTTACATGTTTATACAGAAAGCGGTGTAGATATTTCCATGTCTATACAGATAGCAGTGTGGCTATTTCCATGTTTATACAGATAGCGGTGTAGATATTTCCATGGTTATAGAGATAGCTTTGTAGATATTTCCATGTTTATACAGATAGCGGTGTAGATATTTCCAAGTTTATACAGATCAAGATGTAGATATTTCCATGTTCATACAGATGGCGGTGAAGATATTTCCATGTTTATAGAGATAGCCCTGTAGATACTTCCATGTTTACACAGATTGCGGTGTACATATTTCCATGTTTACACAGATAGCGGTGTAGATATTTCAATGTTAATAGAGTTGGCTGTGTAGATATTTTCATGTTCAAACAGATGGCGGTGTAGATATTTCCATGTTTATACAGATGGCAGTGTAGATATTTCCATGTTCATACAGATGACGGAGAAGATATTTCCATGTTTATGCACATAACGGTGAAGATATTTCCAAGTTTTAAGAGATGGCGGTGTAAATATTTCCATGTTTACACAGATAGCGGTGTAGATAGTTCCATGTTTATACAGATAGCGGTGTAGATATTTCCATGTGTATACAGATAACTGTGTAGATATTTACATGCTCCTACAGATGGCTGTGTAGATATTTCCATGTTTATACAGATAGCGGTGTAGATATTTTCGTCTTTATACACATAATGATGTAGATCTTTCCATGTTTTCAGAGATAGCGGTGTAGATCTTTCCATGTTTACACAGATAGCGGTGTAGATATTTCCATGTTTATACAGATAGCAGTGTAGATATTTCCATGTTTATAGAGATAGTGGTGTAGATATTTACATGTTCCTACAGATGGCTGTGTAGATATTTCCATGTTTACAGAGATAGCGTTGTAGATATTTCCATGTTTACACAGATATCGGTGTAGATATTTCCATGTTTACACAGATAGCGGTGTAGATATTTCCAAGTTCATACAGATGGCGGTGTAGATATTTCCATGTTTATAGAGATAGCGGTGTAGTTATATCCATGTGCAAAGAGATAGCTTTGTAGACATTTCCCTGTATATGCAGATAGCTGTGTAGATATTTCCATTTTCATGGAGATAGCGGTGTAGATATTTCCATGTTCAAACAGATAGCGGTTTAGATATTTCCATGTTCATACAGATAGCGGTGTAGATATTTCCATGTTTATACAGATAGCGGTGAAGATGTATGCATGTTTACACAGATAGCGGTGTATATATTTCCATGTTCATACAGATAGCTGTGTAGATATTCCATGTTCATCCAGATGGCTGTGTAGATATATCCATGTTCATACAGATGGCGGTGAAGATATTTCCATGCTCATACAGATAACGGTGTAGCTATTTCCATGTTCATACAGATAGTGGTGTAGATATTTCCATGTTCATCCAGATGGCTGTGTAGATATATCCATGTTCATACAGATGGCGGTGAAGATATTTCCATGTTCATACAGATAGCGGTGTAGATATTTCCATGTTCATACAGATAGTGGTGTAGATATTTCCATATTCATACAGATAGCGGTGTAGCTATTTCCATGTTCATACAGTTAGCGGTGTAGATATTTCCATGTTCATCCAGATGGCTGTGTAGATATATCCATGTTCATACAGATGGCGGTGAAGATATTTCCATGTTCATACGGATAGCGGTGTAGATATTTCCATGTTCATACAGATAGCGGTGTAGATATTTCCATGTTCATACAGATAGAGGGGCTGGTATTTCCATGTTCATACAGAGAGCGGTGCTGATATTTCCATGTTTATACAGGTAGCGGTGTAGATATTTCCATGTTTATACAGTTAGCGGTGTAGATATTTCCATGTTTATACAGATGGCGGTGTAGATATTTCCATGTTCATCCAGATGGCTGTGTAGATATATCCATGTTCATAGAGATAGAGGTGTAGTTATTTCCATGTTCATACAGGTAGTGCTGTACATATTTCCATGTTCATACAGATAGTGGTGTAGCTATTTCCATATTCATACAGATAGCGGTGTAGATATTTCCATGCTCATAGAGATAGCGGTGTAGATATTTCCATGTTCATACAGATAGCGGTGCTGATATTTAAATGTTTATACAGGTAGCGGTGTAGATATTTCCATGTTTATACAGATAGCGGTGTAGATATTTCCATGTTTATACAGATAGCGGTGTAGATATTTCCAAGTTTATACAGATAGCGGTGTAGATATCACCATCTTAATATAGATGGTGTTGTAGATATTTATATGTTCATACTGATGGCGGTGCAGATATTTCCATGTTCATACAGATGGTGGTGTAGATATTTCCTTGTTTATAGAGATAGCGCTGTAGTTATTTCTATGTGTAAAGAGATAGCTTTGTAGATATTTCCATGTATATGCAGATAGCTGTGTAGATATTTCCATTTTCATGCAGACAGCGGTGTAGATATTTCCATGTTCAAACAGATAGCGGTTTAGATATTTCCATGTTCATACAGATAGCTGTGTAGATATTTCCATGTTCATACAGATAGCCGTGCTGATATTTCCATGTTTATACAGGTAGCGGTGGAGATATTTCCATGTTTATACAGATAGCGGTGTAGATAGTTCCATGGTCATACAGATAGCGGTGTAGATATTTCCATGTTCATACAGATAGCGGTGTAGATATTTCCATCTTAATACAGATGGCAGTGTAGATATTTACATGTTCATACAGATGGCAGTGCAGATATTTCCATGTTCATACAGATGGCGGTGTAGATATTTACATGTTTATAGAGATAGCGGTGTAGTTATTTCCATGTATAAAGAGATAGCTTTGTGGATATTTCCATGCGTATGCAGATAGCTGTGTAGATATTTCCATTTTCATGCAAATAGCGGTGTAGATATTTCCATGTTCATACAGATAGCGGTGTAGATATTTCCATGTTCATACAGATAGCGGTGAAGGTGTATGCATGTTTACACAGATAGCGGTGTATATATTTCCATGTTCATACAGATAGTGGTGTAGATATTTCCATGTTCATCCAGATGGCTCTGTAGATATATCCATGTTCATACAGATAGCGGTGTAGATATTTCCATGTTCATACAGATAGCGGTGTAGCTATTCCCATGTTCATACAGATATCGGTGTAGATATTTCCATGTTCATACAGATAGCGGTGTAGCTATTTCCATGTTCATACAGATAGCGGTGTAGATATTTCCATGTTCATCCAGATGGCTGTGTAGATATATCCATGTTCATACAGATGGCGGTGAAGATATTTCCATGTTAATACAGATAGCGGTGTAGATATTTCCATGTTCATAGAGATAGTGGTGTAGATATTTCCATGTTCATACAGATAGCGGTGTAGCTATTTCCATGTTCATACAGATAGCGCTGTAGATATTTCCATGTTCATCCAGATGGCTGTGTAGATATATCCATGTTCATACAGATGGCGGTGAAGATATTTCCGTGTTCATACAGATAGCGGTGCAGATATTTCCATTTTCATACAGATAGCGGTGTAGATATCTCCATGTTCATGCAGATAGAGGGGCTGATATTTCCATGTTCATGCAGATAGCAGTGCTGATATTTCCATGTTTATACAGGTAGCGGTGTAGATATTTCCATGTTTATACAGATAGCGGTGTAGATATTTCCAGGTTTAAACAGATAGCGGTGTATATATTTCCAGGTTTATACAGACAGCGGTGTAGATATCTGCATCTTAATACAGATGGTCGTGTAGATATGTATATGTTCATACAGATGTCAGTGCAGATATTTCCATGTTCATACAGATGGCGGTGTAGATATTTCCATGTTCACACTGATAGCGGTGTAGTTATTTCCATGTGTAAAGAGATAGCTGTGTAGATATTTCCATGTTTATGCAGATAGCTTTGTAGATATTTCCATTTTCATGCAGATAGCGGTGTAGATATTTCCATGTTCAAACAGATAGCGGTGTAGATATATCCATGTTCATATAGAGAGCGGTGTAGATATTTCCATATTCATTCAGATAGTGGTGTAGATATTTCCAACTTCATACAGATAGCGGTGTATCTATTTCCATGTTCATACAGATAGCGGTGTAGATATTTCCATGTTCATAGAGATAGCGGTGTAGATATTTCCATCTTCATACAGATAGCGGTGCTGATATTTCCATGTTTATACAGGTAGCGGTGTAGATATTTCCATGTTTATACAGATAGCGGTGTAGATATTTCCATGCTTATACAGATAGCGGTGTATGTATTTCCAAGTTTATACAGATAGCGGTGAAGATATCTCCATCTTAATACAGATGGCGGTGTAGATATTTATATGTTCATTCAGATGGCGGTGCAGATATTTCCATGTTCATACAGATGGCGGTGTAGATATTTCCATGTTTATAGAGATAGCGGTGTAGTTATTTCCAAGTGTAAACAGAAAGCTTTGTAGATATTTCCATGTATCTGCAGATAGCTGTCTAGATATTTCTATTTTCATGCAGATAGCGGTTTAGATATTTCCATGTTCAAACAGATAGCGGTGTAGATATTTCCATGTTCATACAGATAGCGGTGTAGATATTTCCATGTTTATACAGATAGCGGTGAAGATGTATGCAAGTTTACACAGATAGCGGTGTAGATATTTCCATGTTCATACAGATCGTGGTGTAGATATTTCCATGTTCATCCAGATGGCTGTGTAGACATATCCATGCTCATACAGATGGCGGTGAAGATATTTCCATGTTCATACAGATAGCGGTGTAGATATTTCCATGTTCATACAGATAGCGGTGTATATATTTCCATGTTCATACTGATAGCGGTGCTATTTCCATGTTTATGCAGGTAGCGGTGTAGATATTTCCATGTTTATACAGATAGCTGTGTAGATATTTCCATGTTCTTACAGATAGCGGTGTAGATATTTCCATGTGTAAAGAGATAGCTGTGTAGACATTTCCATGTATATGCAGATAGCTGTGCACATATTTCCATTTTCATGCAGATAGCGGTTTAGATATTTCCATGTTCAAGCAGATAGCGGTGTAGATATTTCCATGTTCATACAGATAACGGTGTAGATATTTCCATGTTTATACAGATAGCGGTGAAGATGTATGTATGTTTACACAGATAGCGGTGTAGATATTTCCATGTTCATACAGATAGCGGTGTAGATATTTCCATGTTCATCCAGATGGCTGTGTAGATATCTCCATGTTCATACAGATAGCGGTGTAGATATTTCTATGTTCATACAGATAGTGGTGTAGATATTTCCATGTTCATACAGATAGCGGTGTAGCTATTTCCATGTTCATACAGATAGCGGTGTAGATATTTCCATGTTCATACAGATAGCGGTGTAGATATTTCCATGTTCATACAGATAGCGGTGCTGATATTTCCATGTTTATACAGGTAGCGTTGTAGATATTTCCATGTTTATACAGGTAGCGGTGTAGATATTTCCATGTTTATACAGGTAGCGGTGTAGATATTACCATGTTCATACAGATAACGGTGTAGATATTTCCATGTTTATACAGATAGTGGTGAAGATGTATGCTTGTTTACACAGATAGTGGTGTAGATAATTCCATGTTCATTCAGATAGCAGTGTAGATATTTCCATGTTAATCCAGATGGCTGTGTAGATATATCCATGTTCATACAGATAGCGGTGTAGATATTTCCATGTTCATACAGATAGTGGTGTACATATTTCCATGTTCAGACAGATAGCGGTGTAGCTATTTCCATGTTCATACAGATAGCGGTGTAGATATTTCAATGTTCATACAGATAGCGGTGTAGATATTTCCATGTTCATACAGATAGCGGTGTTGATATTTCCATGTTTATACAGGTAGCGGTGTAGATATTTCCATGTTTATACAGATAGCGGTGTAGATATTTCCATGTTTATACAGATAGCGGTGTAGATATTTCCAGGTTTATACAGATAGCGGTGTAGATATCTCCATCTTAATATAGATGGCGGTGTAGATATTTATATGTTCATACAGATGGCGGTGCAGATATTTCAATGTTCATACAGATGGCGGTGTAGATATTTCCATGTTTATAGAGATAGCTTGGTAGTTATATCCATGTGTAAAGAGATAGCTTTGTAGACATATCCATGTAGATGCAGATAGCTGTGTAGATATTTCCATTTTCATGCAGATAGCGGTGTAGATATTTCCATGTTCAAACAGATAGCGGTTTAGATATTTCCATGTTCATACTGATAGCGGTGTAGATATTTCCATGTTTATACAGATAGCGGTGAAGACGTATGCATGTTTACACAGATAGCGGTGTATATATTTCCATGTTCATACAGATACCTGTGTAGATATTTCCATGTTCATCCAGATGGCTGTGTAGATATATCCATGTTCATACAGATGGCGGTGAAGATATTTCCATGTTCATACAGATAGCGGTGTAGATATTTCCATGTTCACACTGATAGTGGTGTAGATATTCCCATGTTCAGACAGATAGCGGTGTAGCTATTTCCATGTTCATACAGATAGCGGTGTAGATATTTCAATGTTCATACAGATAGCGGTGTAGATATTTCCATGTTCATACAGATAGCGGTGTAGATATTTCCATGTTTATACAGGTTGTGGTGTAGATATTTCCATGTTTATACAGATAGCGGTGTAGATATTTCCATGTTTATACAGATAGCGGTGTAGATATTTCCAGGTTTATACAGATAGCGGTGTAGATATCTCCATCTTAATATAGATGGCGGTGTAGATATTTATATGTTCATACAGATGGCGGTGCAGATATTTCCATGTTCATACAGATGGCGGTGTAGATATTTCCATGTTTATAGAGATAGCTTGGTAGTTATATCCATGTGTAAAGAGATAGCTCTGTAGACATTTCCATGTATATGCAGAGAGCTGTGTAGATATTTCCATTTTCATGCAGATAGCGGTGTAGATATTTCCATGTTCATACTGATAGTGGTGTAGATATTCCCATGTTCATCCAGATGGCTGTGTACATATATCCATGTTCATACAGATAGCGGTGTAGATATTTCTATGTTCATACAGATAGTGGTGTAGATATTTCCATGTTCATACAGATAGCGGTGTAGCTATTTCCATGTTCATACAGATAGCAGTGTAGATATTTCCATGTTCATCCAGATGGCTGTGTAGATATATCCATGTTCATACAGATAGCGGTGTAGATATTTCCATGTTCAAACAGATAGCGGTTTAGATATTTCCATGTTCATACAGATAGCGGTGTAGATATTTCAATGTTCATACAGGTAGCGGTGTAGATATTTCCATGTTCATACAGATAGCGGTGCTGATATTTCCATGTTTATACAGGTAGCGGTGTAGATGTTTCCATGTTTATACAGATAGCGGTGTAGATATTTCCATGTTTATACAGATAGCGGTTTAGATATTTCCAGGTTTATACAGATAGCGGTGTAGATACCTCCATCTTAATATAGATGGCCGTGTAGATATGTATATGTTGATACAGATGGCGGTGCAGATATTTCCATGTTCATACAGATGGTGGTGTAGATATTTCCATGTTTATAGAGATAGCGGGGTAGTTATATCCATGTGTAAAGAGATAGCTTTGTAGACATTTCCATGTATATGCAGATAGCTGTGTAGATATTTCCATTTTCATGCAGATAGCGGTGTAGAAATTTCCATGTTCAAACAGATAGCGGTTTAGATATTTCCATGTTCATACAGATAGCGGTGTAGATATTTCCATGTTTATACAGGTAGCGGTGAAGATGTATTCATGTTTACACAGATAGCGGTGTATATATTTCCATGTTCATACAGATAGCTGTGTAGATATTTCCATGTTCATCCAGATGGCTGTGTAGATATATCCATGTTCATACAGATGGCGGTGAAGATATTTCCATGTTCATACAGATAGCGGTGTGGATATTTCCATGTTCATACAGATAGCGGTGTAGATATTTCCATGTTCATACAGATAGAGGGGCTGATATTTCCATGTTCATACAGAGAGCGGTGCTGATATTTCCATGTTTATACAGGTAGCGGTGTAGATATTTCCATGGTTATACAGGTAGCGGTGTAGATATTTCCATGTTTATACAGGTAGCGGTGTAGATATTACCATGTTCATACAGATAACGGTGTAGATATTTCCATGTTTATACAGATAGCGGTGAAGATGTCTGCTTGTTTACACAGATAGCGGTGTAGATATTTCCATGTTCATACAGATAGCAGTGTAGATATTTCCATGTTCATCCAGATGGCTGTGCAGATATATACATGTTCATACAGATAGCGGTGTAGATATTTCCAAGTTCATACAGATAGTGGTGTAGATATTTCCATGTTAATACAGATAGCGGTGTAGCTATTTCCGTGTTCATACAGATAGCGGTGTAGATATTTCCATGTTCATACAGATAGCGGTGTAGATATTTCCATGTTCATACAGATAGCCGTGCTGATATTTCCATGTTTATACAGGTAGCGGTGTAGATATTTCCATGTTTATACATATAGCGGTGTAGATATTTCCAGGTTTACACAGATAGCGGTGTAGATATCTCCATCTTAATATAGATGGCGGTGTATATGTTTATATGTTCATACAGATGGCGGTGCAGATATTTCCGTGTTCATACAGATGGCGGTGTAGATATTTCCATGTTTATAGAGATAGCGGTGTAGTTATATCCATGTGTAAAGAGATAGCTTTGTAGACATTTCCATGTATATGCAGATAGCTGTGTAGATATTTCCATTTTCATGCAGATAGCGGTGTAGATATTTCCATGTTCAAACAGATAGCGGTGTAGCTATTTCCATGTTCATACAGATAGCTGTGTAGATATTTCCATGTTCATCCAGATGGCTGTGTAGATATATCCATGTTCATACAGATGGCGGTGAAGCTATTTCCATGTTCATACGGACAGCGGTGTAGATATTTCCATGTTCATACAGATAGCGGTGTAGATATTTCCTTGTTCATACAGATAGAGGGGCTGATATTTCCATGTTCATACAGAGAGCGGTGCTGATATTTCCATGTTTATACTGGTAGCGGTGTAGATATTTCCATGTTTATACAGTTAGCGGTGTAGATATTTCCATGTTTATACAGATAGCGGTGTAGATATTTCCATGTTCATCCAGATGGCTGTGTAGATATGTCCATGTTCATAGAGATAGAGGTGTAGTTATTTCCATGTTCATACAGGTAGTGCTGTAGATATTTCCATGTTCATACAGATAGTGGTGTAGCTATTTCCATATTCATACAGATAGCGGTGTAGATATTTCCATGTTCATAGAGATGGCGGTGTAGATATTTATATGTTCATACAGATGGTGGTGCAGATATTTCCATGTTCATACAGATGGTGGTGTAGATATTTCCTTGTTTATAGAGATAGCGCTGTATTTATTTCCATGTGTAAAGAGATAGCTGTGTAGATATTTCCATGTTCATACAGATAGCGGTGAAGATATTTCCATGTTCATCCAGATGGCTGTGTAGATATATCCATGTTCATACTGATGGCGGTGAAGATATTTCCATGTTCATACAGATAGCTCTGTAGTTATTTCCATGTGTAAAGAGATAGTTGTGTAGATATTTCCATGTATATGCAGATAGCAGTGTAGATATTTCCATTTTCATGCTGATAGTGGTTTAGATATTTGCATGTTCAAACAGATAGCGGTGTAGATATTTCCATGTTCATACAGATAGCGGTGTAGATATTTCCATGTGTTAAGAGATAGCTGTGTAGATATTTAAATGTATATGCAGATAGCAGTGTAGATATTTCCATTTTCATGCAGATAGCGGTGTAGATATTTCCATGTTCAAACAGATCGCGGTGTAGATATTTCCATGTTCATCTAGATGGCTGCGTAGACATATCCATGTTCATACCGATAGCGGTGTAGATATTTCCATGTTCCTACAGATAGTGGTGTAGATATTTCCATGTTGATACAGATGGCTGTGTAGATATATCCATGTTCATTCAGATAGCGGTGCTGATATTTCCATGTTTATGCAGGTAGCGGTGTAGATATTTCCATGTTTATACAGATAGCGGTGTAGATATTTCCATGTTTATACAGATAGCGGTGTAGATATTTCCATGTTTATTCAGATAGCGGTGTAGATATCTCCATCTTAATACAGATGGCGGTGTAGATATTTATATGTTCATACAGATGGCGGTGCAGATATTTCCATGTTCATACAGATGGCGGTGTAGATATTTCCATGTTCATACAGATAGCGGTGTAGTTATTTCCATGTGTAAAGAGATAGCTGTGTAGATATTTCCATGTATATGCAGATAGCTGTGTAGATATTTCCATTTTCATGCTGATAGTGGTTTAGATATTTGCATGTTCAAACAGATAGCGGTGTAGATATTTCCATGTTCATACAGATAGCGGTGTAGATATTTCCATGCTTATACAGATTGCGGTGAAGATGTATGCATGTTTACACAGATAGCGGTGTAGATATTTCCATGTTCATGCAGATAGCGGTGTAGATATTTCCATGTTCATCCAGATGGCTGTGTAGATATATCCATGTTCATAAAGATGGCGGTTTAGATATTTCCATGTTCATACAGATAGTGGTGTAGATATTTCCATGTTCATACAGATAGCATTGTAGCTATTTCCATGTTCATACAGATAGCGGTGTAGATATTTCCATGTTCTTAGAGATAGTGGTGTAGTTATTTCCATTTTCATACAGATAGCGGTGCTGATATTTCCATGTTTATACAGGTAGCGGTGTAGATATTTCCATGTTTATACAGATAGCGGTGTAGATATTTCCATGTTTATACAGATAGCGGTGTAGATATTTCCAAGTTTATACACATAGCGGTGAAGATATCTCCATCTCAATACAGATGGCGGTGTAGATATTTATATGTTCTTACAGATGGCGGTGCAGATATTTCCATGTTCATACAGATGGTGGTGTAGATATTTCCATGTTTATAGAGATAGCGGAGTAGTTATTTCCATGTGTAAAGAGATAGCTTTGTAGATATTTCCATTTATATGCAGATAGCTGTGTAGATATTTCTATTTTTATGCAGATAGCGGTTTAGATATTTCCATGTTCAAACAGATAGCGGTGTAGATATTTCCACGTTCATACAGATAGCGGTGTGGATATTTCCATGTTTATACAGATGGTGGTGAAGATGTATGCATGTTTACACAGATAGCGGTATAGATATTTCCATGTTCATAAAGATCGCGGTGTAGATATTTCCATGTTCATACAGATCGCGGTGTAGATATTTCCATGTTCATCTAGATGGCTTTGTAGACATATCCATGTTCATACACATGGCGGTGAAGATATTTCCACGTTCATACAGATAGCGGTGTAGATAATTCCATGTTCAAACAGATAGCGGTGTAGATATTTCCATGTTCATACAGATAGCGGTGTAGATATTTCCATGTTCATACAGATAGCGGTGTAGATATTTCCATGTTCATACAGATAGCGGTGTAGATATTTCCATGTTCACACAGATAGCGGTGCTGATATTTCCATGTTTATACAGGTAGTGGTGTAGGTATCTCCATCTTAATACAGATGGCGGTGTAGATAGTTATATGTTCAAACAGATGGCGGTGCAGATATTTCCATGTTCATACAGATGTCGGTGTAGATATTTCCATGTTCATACAGATAGCGGTGTAGATATTTCCATGTTTATACAGATAGTGATGAAGATGTATGCATGTTTACACAGATAGCGGTGTAGATATTTCCATGTTCATACAGATCGCGGTGAAGATAATTCCATGTTCATCTAGATGGCTGCGTAGACATATCCATGTTCATATAGATGGCGGTGAAGATATTTCCATGTTCATGCAGGTAGCGGTGTAGATATTTCCATGTTCAAACAGATAGCGGTGTAGATATTTCCATGTTCATACAGATAGCGGTGTAGATATTTCCATGTTCATACAGATAGCGGTGTAGATATTTCCATGTTCATACAGATTGCGGTGTAGATATTTCCATGTTCATACAGATGGCGGTGCAGATATTTCCATGTTCATACAGATGGTGGTGTAGATATTTCCATGTTCATACAGATAGCGGTGTAGTTATTTCCATGTGTTAAGAGATAGCTGTGTAGATATTTAAATGTATATGCAGATAGCAGTGTAGATATTTCCATTTTCATGCAGATAGCGGTGTAGATATTTCCATGTTCAAACAGATCGCGGTGTAGATATTTCCATGTTCATGTAGATGGCTGCGTAGACGTATCCATGTTCATACCGATAGCGGTGTAGATATTTCCATGTTCATACAGATAGTGGTGTAGATATTTCCATGTTGATACAGATGGCTGTGTAGATATATCCATGTTCATTCAGATAGCGGTGCTGATATTTCCATGTTTATGCAGGTAGCGGTGTAGATATTTCCATGTTTATACAGATAGCGGTGTAGATATTTCCATGTTTATACAGATAGCGGTGTAGATATTTCCATGTTTATTCAGATAGCGGTGTAGATATCTCCATCTTAATACAGATGGCGGTGTAGATATTTATATGTTCATTCAGATGGCGGTGCAGATATTTCCATGTTCATACAGATGGCGGTGTAGATATTTCCATGTTCATACAGATAGCGGTGTAGTTATTTCCATGTGTAAAGAGATAGCTGTGCAGATATTTAAATGTATATGCAGATAGCTGTGTAGATATTTCCATTTTCATGCTGATAGTGGTTTAGATATTTGCATGTTCAAACAGATAGCGGAGTAGATATTTCCATGTTCATACAGATAGCGGTGTAGATATTTCCATGCTTATACAGATTGCGGTGAAGATGTATGCATGTTTACACAGATAGCGGTGTAGATATTTCCATGTTCATGCAGATAGCGGTGTAGATATTTCCATGTTCATCCAGATGGCTGTGTAGATATATCCATGTTCATAAAGATGGCGGTTTAGATATTTCCATGTTCATACAGATAGTGGTGTAGATATTTCCATGTTCATACAGATAGCATTGTAGCCATTTCCATGTTCATACAGATAGCGGTGTAGATATTTCCATGTTCTTAGAGATAGTGGTGTAATTATTTCCATTTTCATACAGATAGCGGTGCTGATATTTCCATGTTTATACAGGTAGCGGTGTAGATATTTCCATGTTTATACAGATAGCGGTGTAGATATTTCCCTGTTTATACAGATAGCGGTGTAGATATTTCCAAGTTTATACACAAAGCGGTGAAGATATCTCCATCTTAATACAGATGGCGGTGTAGATATTTATATGTTCATACAGATGGCGGTGCAGATATTTCCATGTTCATACAGATGGCGGTGTAGATATTTCCATGTTTATAGAGATAGCGGTGTAGTTATTTCCATGTGTAAAGAGATAGCTTTGTAGATATTTCCATGTATATGCAGATAGCTGTGTAGATATATCTATTTTTATGCAGATAGCGGTTTAGATATTTCCATGTTCAAACAGATAGCGGTGTAGATATTTCCATGTTCATACAGATAGCGGTGTAGATATTTCCATGTTTATACAGATAGCGGTGAAGATGTATGCATGTTTACACAGATAGCAGTGTATATATTTCCATGTTCATCCAGAGGGCTATGTAGATTTATCCATGTTCATACAGCTAGCGGTGTAGATATTTCCATGTTCATACAGATCGCGGTGTGGATATTTCCATGTTCATCTAGATGGCTGCGTAGACATATCCATGTTCATACAGATGGCGGTGAAGATATTTCCATGTTCATGCAGATAGCGATGTAGTTATTTCCATGTGTAAAGAGATAGCTGTGTAGATATTTCCATGTATATGCAGATAGCTGTGTAGATATTTCCATTTTCATGCTGATAGCGGTTTAGATATTTCCATGTTCAAACAGATAGCGGTGTAGATATTTCCATGTTCATACAGATAGCGGTGTAGATATTTCCATGCTTATACAGATTGCGGTGAAGGTGTATGCATGTTTACACAGATAGCGGTGTAGATATTTCCATGTTCATGCAGATAGCGGTGAAGATATTTCCATGTTCATCCAGATGGCTGTGTAGATATATCCATGTTCATACAGATGGCGGTTTAGATATTTCCATGTTCATACAGATGGTGGTGTAGATATTTCCATGTTCATACAGATAGCATTGTAGCTATTTCCATGTTCATACAGATAGCGGTGTAGATATTTCCATGTTCTTAGAGATAGTGGTGTAGATATTTCCATGTTCATACAGATAGCGGTGCTGATATTTCCATGTTTATACAGGTAGCGGTGTAGATATTTCCATGTTTATACAGACAGCGGTGTAGATATTTCCATGTTTATACAGATAGCGGTGTAGATATTTCCAAGTTTATACACATACCGGTGAAGATATCTCCATCTTAATACAGATGGCGGTGTAGATATTTATATGTTCATACAGATGGCGGTGCAGATATTTCCATGTTCATACAGATGGCGGTGTAGATATTTCCAGGTTTATAGAGATAGCGGTGTAGTTATTTCCATGTGTAAAGAGATAGCATTGCAGATATTTCCATGTATATGCAGATAGCTGTGTAGATATTTCTATTTTTATGCAGATAGCGGTTTAGATATTTCCATGTTCAAACAGATAGCGGTGTAGATATTTACATGTTCATACAGATAGCGGTGTAGATATATCCATGTTTATACAGATAGCGGTGAAGATGTATGCATGTTTACACAGATAGCGGTGTAGATATTTCCATGTTCATACAGATCGCGGTGTAGATAATTCCATGTTCATCTAGATGGCTGGGTAGACATATCCATGTTCATACAGATGGCGGTGAAGATATTTCCATGTTCATGCAGATAGCGGTGTAGATATTTCCATGTTCAAACAGATAGCGGTGTAGATATTTCCATGTTCATACAGATAGCGGTGTAGATATTTCCATGTCCATACAGATAGCGGTGTAGATATTTCCATGTTCATACAGATTGCGGTGTAGATATTTCCATGTTCATACAGATGGCGGTGCAGATATTTCCATGTTCATACAGATTGTGGTGTAGATATTTCCATGTTCATACAGATAGCGGTGTAGTTATTTCCATGTGTTAAGAGATAGCTGTGTAGATATTTAAATGTATATGCAGATAGCAGTGTAGACATTTCCATTTTCATGCAGATAGCGGTGTAGATATTTCCATGTTCAAACAGATAGCGGTGTAGGTATTTCCATGTTCATACAGATAGCGGTGTAGATATTTCCATGTTCATACAGATAGTGGTGTAGATATTTCCATGTTCATACAGATAGCATTGTAGCTATTTCCATGTTCATACAGATAGCGGTGTAGATATTTCCATGTTCTTAGAGATAGTGGTGTAGATATTTCCATGTTCATACAGATAGCGGTGCTGATATTTCCATGTTTATACAGGTAGCGGTGTAGATATTTCCATGTTTATACAGATAGCGGTGTAGATATTTCCATGTTTATACAGATAGCAGTGTAGATATTTCCAAGTTTATACACATAGCGGTGAAGATATCTCCATCTTAATACAGATGGCGGTGTAGATATTTATATGTTCATACAGATGGCGGTGCAGATATTTCCATGTTCATACAGATGGCGGTGTAGATATTTCCATGTTTATAGAGATAGCGGTGTAGTTATTTCCATGTGTAAAGAGATAGCTTTGTAGATATTTCCATGTATATGCAGATAGGTGTGTTGATATTTCTATTTTTATGCAGATATCGGTTTAGATATTTCCATGTTCAAACAGATAGCGGTGTAGATATTTCCATGTTCATACAGATCGCGGTGTAGATAATTCCATGTTCATCTAGATGGCTGCGTAGTCATATCCATGTTCATACAGATGGCGGTGAAGATATTTCCATGTTCATGCAGATAGCGGTGTAGATATTTCCATGTTCAAACAGATAGCGGTGTAGATATTTCCATGTTCATACAGATAGCGGTGTAGATATTTCCATGTTCATACAGATAGCGGTGTAGATATTTCCATGTTCATACAGATTGCGGTGTAGATATTTCCATGTTCATACAGATGGCGGTGCAGATATTTCCATGTTCATACAGATGGTGGTGTAGATATTTCCATGTTCATACAGATAGCGGTGTAGTTATTTCCATGAGTTAAGAGATAGCTGTGTAGGTATTTAAATGTCTATGCAGATAGCAGTGTAGATATTTCCATTTTCATGCAGATAGCGGTGTAGATATTTCCAAGTTCAAACAGATAGCGGTGTAGGTATTTCCATGTTCATACAGATAGCGGTGTAGATATTTCCATGTTCATACAGATAGTGGTGTAGATATTTCCATGTTGATACAGATGGCTGTGTAGATATATCCATGTTCATTCAGATAGCGGTGCTGATATTTCCATGTTTATGCAGGTAGCGGTGTAGATATTTCCATGTTTATACAGATAGCGGTGTAGATATTTCCATGTTTATACAGATAGCGGTGTAGATATTTCCATGTTTATTCAGATAGCGGTGTAGAAATCTCCATCTTAATATAGATGGCGGTGTAGATATTTATATGTTCATACAGATGGCGGTGCAGATATTTCCATGTTCATACAGATGGCGGTGTAGATATTTCCATGTTCATACAGATAGCGGTGTAGTTATTTCCATGTGTAAAGAGATAGCTGTGTAGATATTTACATGTATATGCAGATAGCTGTGTAGATATTTCCATTTTCATGCAGATAGCAGTGTATATATTTCTATCTTCAAACAGATAGTGGTGTAGATGTTTCCGTGTTCATACAGATAGCGATGTAGATATTTCCATGTTTATACAGCTAGCGGTGAAGATGTATGCATGTTTACACAGATAGCAGTGTGGATATTTCCATGTTCATCCAGAGGGCTATGTAGATATATCCATGTTCATACAGCTAGCGGTGCAGATATTTCCATGTTCATACTGATCGCGGTGTAGATATTTCCATGTTCATCTAGATGGCTGCGTAGACATATCCATGTTCATACAGATGGCGGTGAATATATTTCCATGTTCATGCAGATAGCGGTGTAGTTATTTCCATGTGTAAAGAGATAGCTGTGTAGATATTTCCATGTATATGCAGATAGCTGTGTAGATATTTCCATTTTCATGCTGAAAGCGGTTTAGATATTTCCATGATCAAACAGATAGCGGTGTAGATATTTCCATGTTCATACAGATAGCGGTGTAGATATTTCCATGCTTATACAGATTGCGGTGAAGATGTATGCATGTTTACACAGATAGCGGTATAGATATTTCCATGTTCATGCAGATAGAGGTGTAGATATTTCCATGCTCATCCAGATGGCTGTGTAGATATATCCATGTTCATACAGATGGCGGTTTAGATATTTCCATGTTCATACAGATAGTGGTGTTGATATTTCCATGTTCATACAGACAGCATTGTAGCTATTTCCATGTTCATACCGATAGCGGTGTAGATATTTCCATGTTCTTAGAGATAGTGGTGTAGATATTTCCATGTTCATACAGATAGCGGTGCTGATATTTCCATGTTTATACAGGTAGCGGTGTAGATATTTCCATGTTTATACAGATAGCGGTGTTGATATTTCCATGTTTATACAGATAGCGGTGTAGATATTTCCACGTTTATACACATAGCGGTGAAGATTTCTCCATCTTAATACATATGGCAGTGTAGATATTTGTATGTTCATACAGATGGAGGTGCAGATATTTCCATGTTCATAAAGATGGCGGTGTAGATATTTCCATGTTTATAGAGATAGCGTTGTAGTTATTTCCATGTGTAAAGAGATAGCTTTGTAGATATTTCCTTGTATATGCAGATAGCTGTGTAGATATTTCTATTTTTATGCAGATAGCGGTTTAGATATTTCCATGTTCAAACAGATAGCGGTGTAGATATTTCCACGTTCATACAGATAGCGGTGTTGATATTTCCATGTTTATACAGATAGCGGTGAAGATGTATGCATGTTTACACAGATAGCGGTGTAGATATTTCCATGTTCATACAGATCGCGGTGTAGATAATTCCATGTTCATCTAGATGGCTGCGTAGACATATCCATGTTCATACGGATGGCGGTGAAGATATTTCCATGTTCATGCAGATAGCGGTGTAGATATTTCCATGTTCAAACAGATAGCGGTGTAGATATTTCCATGTTCATACAGATAGCGGTGTAGATATTTCCATGTTCATACAGATAGCGGTGTAGATATTTCCATGTTCATACAGATTGCGGTGTAGATATTTCCATGTTCATACAGATGGCGGTGCAGATATTTCCATGTTCATACAGATGGTGGTGTAGATATTTCCATGTTCATACAGATAGCGGTGTAGTTATTTCCATGTGTTAAGAGATAGCTGTGTAGATATTTAAATGAATATGCAGATAGGAGTGTAGATATTTCCATTTTCATGCAGATAGCGGTGTAGATATTTCCATGTTCAAACAGATAGCGGTGTAGGTATTTCCATGTTCGTACAGATAGCTGTGTAGGTATTTCCATGTTCATACAGATAGTGGTGTAGATATTTCCATGTTGATACAGATGGCTGTGTAGATATATCCATGTTCATTCAGATAGCGGTGCTGATATTTCCATGTTTATGCAGGTAGCGGTGTAGATATTTCCATGTTTATACAGATAGCGGTGTAGATATTTCCATGTTTATACAGATAGCGGTGTAGATATTTCCATGTTTATTCAGATAGCGGTGTAGTTATCTACATCTTAATACAGATGGCGGTGTAGATATTTATATGTTCATACAGATGGCGGTGCAGATATTTCCATGTTCATACAGATGGCGGTGTAGATATTTCCATGTTCATACAGATAGCGGTGTAGTTATTTCCATGTGTAAAGAGATAGCTGTGTACATATTTCCGTATATATGAAGATAGCTGTGTAGATATTTCCATTTTCATGCAGATAGCAGTGTATATATTTCTATCTTCAAACAGAAAGTGGTGTAGATGTTTCCGTGTTCATACAGATAGCGGTGTAGATATTTCCATGTTTATACAGCTAGCGGTGAAGATGTATGCATGTTTACACAGATAGCAGTGTGGATATTTCCATGTTCATCCAGAGGGCTATGTAGATATATCCATGTTCATACAGCTAGCGGTGTAGATATTTCCATGCTCATACAGATCGCGGTGTGGATATTTCCATGTTCATGTAGATGGCTGCGTAGACATATCCATGTTCATACAGATGGCGGTGAAGATATTTCCATGTTCATGCAGATAGCGGTGTAGTTATTTCCATGTGTAAAGAGATAGCTGTGTAGATATTTCCATGTATATGCAGATAGCTGTGTAGATATTTCCATTTTCATGCTGATAGCGGTGTAGATATTTCCATGTTCATACAGATAGCGCTGTAGATATTTCCATGTTCATACAGATTGCGGTGTAGATATTTCCATGTTCATACAGATAGCGGTGTAGTTATTTCCATGTGTAAAAAGATAGCTGTGTAGATATTTCCAAGTATATGCAGATAGCAGAGTAGATATTTCCATTTTCATGCTGATAGCGGTGTAGATATTTCCATGTTCATACAGATAGCGGTGTAGATATTTCCATGTTCAAACAGATAGCGGTGTAGATATTTACATGTTCATACAGATAGCGGTGTAGATATATCCATGTTTATACAGATAGCGGTGAAGATGTATGCATGTTTACACAGATAGCGGTGTAGATATTTCCATGTTCATACAGATCGCGGTGTAGATAATTCCATGTTCATCTAGATGGCTGGGTAGACATATCCATGTTCATACAGATGGCGGTGAAGATATTTCCATGTTCATGCAGATAGCGGTGTAGATATTTCCATGTTCAAACATATAGCGGTGTAGATATTTCCATGTTCATACAGATAGCGGTGTAGATATTTCCATGTCCATACAGATAGCGGTGTAGATATTTCCATGTTCATACAGATTGCGGTGTAGATATTTCCATGTTCATACAGATGGCGGTGCAGATATTTCCATGTTCATACAGATTGTGGTGTAGATATTTCCATGTTCATACAGATAGCGGTGTAGTTATTTCCATGTGTTAAGAGATAGCTGTGTAGATATTTAAATGTATATGCAGATAGCAGTGTAGACATTTCCATTTTCATGCAGATAGCGGTGTAGATATTTCCATGTTCAAACAGATAGCGGTGTAGGTATTTCCATGTTCATACAGATAGCGGTGTAGATATTTCCATGTTCATACAGATAGTGGTGTAGATATTTCCATGTTCATACAGATAGCATTGTAGCTATTTCCATGTTCATACAGATAGCGGTGTAGATATTTCCATGTTCTTAGAGATAGTGGTGTAGATATTTCCATGTTCATACAGATAGCGGTGCTGATATTTCCATGTTTATACAGGTAGCGGTGTAGATATTTCCATGTTTATACAGATAGCGGTGTAGATATTTCCATGTTTATACAGATAGCAGTGTAGATATTTCCAAGTTTATACACATAGCGGTGAAGATATCTCCATCTTAATACAGATGGCGGTGTAGATATTTATATGTTCATACAGATGGCGGTGCAGATATTTCCATGTTCATACAGATGGCGGTGTAGATATTTCCATGTTTATAGAGATAGCGGTGTAGTTATTTCCATGTGTAAAGAGATAGCTTTGTAGATATTTCCATGTATATGCAGATAGGTGTGTTGATATTTCTATTTTTATGCAGATATCGGTTTAGATATTTCCATGTTCAAACAGATAGCGGTGTAGATATTTCCATGTTCATACAGATCGCGGTGTAGATAATTCCATGTTCATCTAGATGGCTGCGTAGTCATATCCATGTTCATACAGATGGCGGTGAAGATATTTCCATGTTCATGCAGATAGCGGTGTAGATATTTCCATGTTCAAACAGATAGCGGTGTAGATATTTCCATGTTCATACAGATAGCGGTGTAGATATTTCCATGTTCATACAGATAGCGGTGTAGATATTTCCATGTTCATACAGATTGCGGTGTAGATATTTCCATGTTCATACAGATGGCGGTGCAGATATTTCCATGTTCATACAGATGGTGGTGTAGATATTTCCATGTTCATACAGATAGCGGTGTAGTTATTTCCATGAGTTAAGAGATAGCTGTGTAGGTATTTAAATGTCTATGCAGATAGCAGTGTAGATATTTCCATTTTCATGCAGATAGCGGTGTAGATATTTCCAAGTTCAAACAGATAGCGGTGTAGGTATTTCCATGTTCATACAGATAGCGGTGTAGATATTTCCATGTTCATACAGATAGTGGTGTAGATATTTCCATGTTGATACAGATGGCTGTGTAGATATATCCATGTTCATTCAGATAGCGGTGCTGATATTTCCATGTTTATGCAGGTAGCGGTGTAGATATTTCCATGTTTATACAGATAGCGGTGTAGATATTTCCATGTTTATACAGATAGCGGTGTAGATATTTCCATGTTTATTCAGATAGCGGTGTAGAAATCTCCATCTTAATATAGATGGCGGAGTAGATATTTATATGTTCATACAGATGGCGGTGCAGATATTTCCATGTTCATACAGATGGCGGTGTAGATATTTCCATGTTCATACAGATAGCGGTGTAGTTATTTCCATGTGTAAAGAGATAGCTGTGTAGATATTTACATGTATATGCAGATAGCTGTGTAGATATTTCCATTTTCATGCAGATAGCAGTGTATATATTTCTATCTTCAAACAGATAGTGGTGTAGATGTTTCCGTGTTCATACAGATAGCGATGTAGATATTTCCATGTTTATACAGCTAGCGGTGAAGATGTATGCATGTTTACACAGATAGCAGTGTGGATATTTCCATGTTCATCCAGAGGGCTATGTAGATATATCCATGTTCATACAGCTAGCGGTGCAGATATTTCCATGTTCATACTGATCGCGGTGTAGATATTTCCATGTTCATCTAGATGGCTGCGTAGACATATCCATGTTCATACAGATGGCGGTGAATATATTTCCATGTTCATGCAGATAGCGGTGTAGTTATTTCCATGTGTAAAGAGATAGCTGTGTAGATATTTCCATGTATATGCAGATAGCTGTGTAGATATTTCCATTTTCATGCTGAAAGCGGTTTAGATATTTCCATGATCAAACAGATAGCGGTGTAGATATTTCCATGTTCATACAGATAGCGGTGTAGATATTTCCATGCTTATACAGATTGCGGTGAAGATGTATGCATGTTTACACAGATAGCGGTATAGATATTTCCATGTTCATGCAGATAGAGGTGTAGATATTTCCATGCTCATCCAGATGGCTGTGTAGATATATCCATGTTCATACAGATGGCGGTTTAGATATTTCCATGTTCATACAGATAGTGGTGTAGATATTTCCATGTTCATACAGACAGCATTGTAGCTATTTCCATGTTCATACCGATAGCGGTGTAGATATTTCCATGTTCTTAGAGATAGTGGTGTAGATATTTCCATGTTCATACAGATAGCGGTGCTGATATTTCCATGTTTATACAGGTAGCGGTGTAGATATTTCCATGTTTATACAGATAGCGGTGTTGATATTTCCATGTTTATACAGATAGCGGTGTAGATATTTCCACGTTTATACACATAGCGGTGAAGATTTCTCCATCTTAATACATATGGCAGTGTAGATATTTGTATGTTCATACAGATGGAGGTGCAGATATTTCCATGTTCATAAAGATGGCGGTGTAGATATTTCCATGTTTATAGAGATAGCGTTGTAGTTATTTCCATGTGTAAAGAGATAGCTTTGTAGATATTTCCTTGTATATGCAGATAGCTGTGTAGATATTTCTATTTTTATGCAGATAGCGGTTTAGATATTTCCATGTTCAAACAGATAGCGGTGTAGATATTTCCACGTTCATACAGATAGCGGTGTTGATATTTCCATGTTTATACAGATAGCGGTGAAGATGTATGCATGTTTACACAGATAGCGGTGTAGATATTTCCATGTTCATACAGATCGCGGTGTAGATAATTCCATGTTCATCTAGATGGCTGCGTAGACATATCCATGTTCATACGGATGGCGGTGAAGATATTTCCATGTTCATGCAGATAGCGGTGTAGATATTTCCATGTTCAAACAGATAGCGGTGTAGATATTTCCATGTTCATACAGATAGCGGTGTAGATATTTCCATGTTCATACAGATAGCGGTGTAGATATTTCCATGTTCATACAGATTGCGGTGTAGATATTTCCATGTTCATACAGATGGCGGTGCAGATATTTCCATGTTCATACAGATGGTGGTGTAGATATTTCCATGTTCATACAGATAGCGGTGTAGTTATTTCCATGTGTTAAGAGATAGCTGTGTAGATATTTAAATGAATATGCAGATAGGAGTGTAGATATTTCCATTTTCATGCAGATAGCGGTGTAGATATTTCCATGTTCAAACAGATAGCGGTGTAGGTATTTCCATGTTCGTACAGATAGCTGTGTAGGTATTTCCATGTTCATACAGATAGTGGTGTAGATATTTCCATGTTGATACAGATGGCTGTGTAGATATATCCATGTTCATTCAGATAGCGGTGCTGATATTTCCATGTTTATGCAGGTAGCGGTGTAGATATTTCCATGTTTATACAGATAGCGGTGTAGATATTTCCATGTTTATACAGATAGCGGTGTAGATATTTCCATGTTTATTCAGATAGCGGTGTAGTTATCTACATCTTAATACAGATGGCGGTGTAGATATTTATATGTTCATACAGATGGCGGTGCAGATATTTCCATGTTCATACAGATGGCGGTGTAGATATTTCCATGTTCATACAGATAGCGGTGTAGTTATTTCCATGTGTAAAGAGATAGCTGTGTACATATTTCCGTATATATGAAGATAGCTGTGTAGATATTTCCATTTTCATGCAGATAGCAGTGTATATATTTCTATCTTCAAACAGAAAGTGGTGTAGATGTTTCCGTGTTCATACAGATAGCGGTGTAGATATTTCCATGTTTATACAGCTAGCGGTGAAGATGTATGCATGTTTACACAGATAGCAGTGTGGATATTTCCATGTTCATCCAGAGGGCTATGTAGATATATCCATGTTCATACAGATAGCGGTGTAGATATTTCCATGCTCATACAGATCGCGGTGTGGATATTTCCATGTTCATGTAGATGGCTGCGTAGACATATCCATGTTCATACAGATGGCGGTGAAGATATTTCCATGTTCATGCAGATAGCGGTGTAGTTATTTCCATGTGTAAAGAGATAGCTGTGTAGATATTTCCATGTATATGCAGATAGCTGTGTAGATATTTCCATTTTCATGCTGATAGCGGTGTAGATATTTCCATGTTCATACAGATAGCGCTGTAGATATTTCCATGTTCATACAGATTGCGGTGTAGATATTTCCATGTTCATACAGATAGCGGTGTAGTTATTTCCATGTGTAAAAAGATAGCTGTGTAGATATTTCCAAGTATATGCAGATAGCAGAGTAGATATTTCCATTTTCATGCTGATAGCGGTGTAGATATTTCCATGTTCATACAGATAGCGGTGTAGATATTTCCATGTTCATACAGATAGCGGTGTAGATATTTCCATGTTCATACAGATATCGGTGTACATATTTCCATGTTTATACAGATAGCGGTGAAGATGTATGCATGTTTACACAGATAGCGGTGTAGATATTTCCATGTTCATACAAATAGCGGTGTAGATATTTCCATGTTCATCCAGATGGCTGTGTAGATATATCCATGTTCATACAGATAGCGGTGTAGATATTTCCATGTTCATTCAGATAGCGGTGTAGATATTTCCATGTTCATACAGATAGCGGTGCTGATATTTCCATGTTTATACAGGTAGCGGTGTAGGTATCTCCATGTTTATACAGATAGCGGTGTAGATATTTCCATGTTTATACAGATAACGGTGTAGATATTTCCATGTTTATTCAGATAGCGGTGTAGATATCTCCATCTTAATACAGATGGCGGTGTAGATATTTATATGTTCATAAAGATGGCGGTGCAGATATTTCCACGTTCATACAGATGGCGGTGTAGATATTTCCATGGTCATGCAGATGGCGGTGTAGTTATTTCCATGCGTAAAGAGATAGCTGTGTAGATATTTCCATCTATATGCAGATAGCTGTGTAGATATTTCCATTTTCATGCAGATAGCGGTGTATATATTTCCATCTTCAAACAGATAGCGGTGTAGATGTTTCCATGTTCATACAGATAGCGGTTTAGATATTTCCATGTTTATACAGATAGCGGTGAAGCTGTATGCATGTTTACACAGATAGCGGTGTGGATATTTCCATGTTCATCCAGACGGCTGTGTAGATATATCAATGTTTGTACAGGTAGCGGTGTAGATATTTCCATGTTCATACAGATAGCGGTGTAGATATTTCCATGTTCATACAGATAGCGATGTAGATATTTCCATGTTTATACAGATAGTGGTGAAGATGTTTGCATGTTTACACAGATAGCGGTGTAGATATTTCCATGTTCATACAGATTGCGGTGTAGATATTTCCATGTTCATCCAGAATGCTGTGTAGAAATATCCATGTTCATACAGATAGCTGTGTAGATATTTCCATGCTTATACAGATTCCAGTGAAGATGTATGCATGTTTACACAGATAGCGGTGTAGATATTTCCATATTCATGCTGATAGCGGTGTAGATATTTCCATGTTCATCCACATGGCTGTGTAGGTATATCCATGTTCATACAGATGACGGTGAAGATATTTCCATGTTCATACAGATAGCGGTGTAGATATTTCCATGTTCATACCGATAGCGGTGCTGATATTTCCATGTTTATACAGGTTGCGGTGTAGATATTTCTATGTTTATACAGATAGCGGTGTAGATATTTCCATGTTTATACAGATAGCGGTGTAGATATTTCCATGTTTATACAGATAGCGGTGTAGATATCTCCATCTTAATACAGATGGCGGTGTACATATTTATATGTTCATACAGATGGCGGTGCAGATATTTCCATGTTCATACAGATGATGGTGTAGATATTTCCATGTTTATACAGATAGCGGTGTAGTTATTTCCATGTGTAAAGAGATAGCTGTGTAGATATTTCCATGTATATGCAGATAGCTTTGTAGATATTTCCATTTTCATGCAGATAGTGGTGTAGATATTTACATGTTCATACAGATAGCTGTGTAGATATTTCCATGTTCATTCAGATAGCTTTGTAGATATTTCCATGTTCATACAGATAGCGGTGTAGATATTTCCATGTTCATACAGATAGCGGTGTAGATATTTCCATGTTCATACAGATAGCGGTGCTGATATTTCCATGTTTATACAGGTAGCGGTGTAGATATTTCCATGTTTATACAGATAGCGGTGTAGATATTTCCATGTTCATACAGATAGCGGTGTAGATATTTCCATGTTCATCCAGATGGCTGTGTAGATATATCCATGTTCATACAGGTGTCGGTGAAAATATTTCCATGTTCATACAGATAGCGGTGTAGTTATTTCCATGTGTAAAGAGATAGCTGTGTAGATATTTCAATGAATAGGCAGATAGCTGTGTAGATATTTCCATTTTCATGCAGATAGCGGTGTAGATATTTCCATGTTCAAAGAGTTAGTGGTGTAGATATTTACATGTTCATACTGATAGCGGTGTAGATATTTCCATGCTTATAGAGATTGCAGTGAATATGTATGCATGTTTACACAGATAGCGGTGTAGATATTTCCAAGTTCATGCAGATAGCGGTGTAGATATTTCCATGTTCATCCAGATGGCTGTGTAGATATATCCATGTTCATACAGATAGCGGTGTAGATATTTCCATGTTCATACAGATAGTGGTGTAGATATTTCCATGCTCATACAGATAGCGGTGTAGCTATTTCCATGTTCATAGAGATAGCGGTGTAGATATATCCATGTTCATAGAGATAGTGGTGTAGATATTTCCATGTTCATAAAGATAGCGGTGCTGATATTTCCATGTTTATACAGGTAGCGGTGTAGATATTTCCATGTTTATACAGATAGCGGTGTAGATGCTTCCATGTTTATAGAGATACCGGTGTAGATATTTCCAAGTTTATACAGATAGCGGTGAAGATATCTCCATCTATATAGAGATGGCGGTGTAGATATTTATATGTTCATACAGATGGCAGTGCAGATATTTCCATGTTCATACAGATAGCGGTGTAGTTATTTCCATGTGTAAAGAGATAGCTGTGTAGATATTTAAATGTATATGCAGATAGCATTGTAGATATTTCCATTTTCATGCAGATAGCGGTGTAGATATTTCCATGTTAAAACAGATAGCGGTGTAGATATTTCCATGTTCATACAGATAGCGGTGTAGATATTTCCATGTTCATACAGATAGCGGTGTAGATATTTCCATGCTTATACAGAGAGCGGTGTACATATTTCCATGTTCATACAGATAGCGGTGTAGATATTTCCATGTTCATACAGATAGCGGTGCTGATATTTCCATGTTTATACAGGCAGTGGTGTAGATATTTCCATGTTTATACAGATAGAGGTTTAGATATTTCCCTCTTAATACAGATGGTGGTTTAGATATGTATATGTTCATACAGATGGCAGTGCAGATATTTCCACGATCATACAGATGGCGGTGTAGATATTTCCATGTTTATAGATATAGCGGTGTAGTTATTTCCATGTGTAAAGAGATAGCTGTGTAGATATTTCCATGTATATGCAGATAGCTTTGTAGATATTTCCATTTTCATGCAGATAGCGGTGTAGATATTTCCATGTTCAAACAGATAGCGGTGTAGATATTTCCATGTTCATTCAGATAGCTTTGTAGATATTTCCATGTTCATACAGATAGCGGTGTAGATATTTCCATGTTCATACAGATAGCGGTGTAGTTATTTCCATGTGTAAAGAGATAGCTGTGTAGATATTTCCATGTATATGCAGATAGCTGTGTAGATATTTCCATTTTGATGCAGACAGCGGTGTAGAAATTTCCATGTTCAAAGAGATAGCGGAGTAGATATTTCCATGTTCATACAGATAGCGGTGTAGATAGTTCCATGGTCATACAGATAGCGGTGTAGATATTTCCATGTTTATACAGATAGCAGTGTAGATATCTCCATCTTAATACAGATGGCGGTGTAGATATTTATATGTTCATACAGATGGCGGTGCAGATATTTCCATGTTCATACAGATGGCGGTGTAGATATTTCCATGTTCATACAGATAGCGGTGTAGTTATTTCCATGTGTAAAGAGATAGATGTGTAGATATTTAAATGTATATGCAGATAGCAGTGTAGATATTTCCATTTTCATGCAGATAGCGGTGTAGATATTTCCATGTTCAAACAGATAGCAGTGTAGATATTTCCATGTTCATACAGATAGCGGTGTAGATATTTCCATGTTCATACAGATAGCGGTGTAGATATTTCCATGTTTATACAGATAGTGGTGTAGATATTTCCATGTTCATACAGATAGCGGTGTAGATATTTCCATGTTCATTCAGATAGCGGTGCTGATATTTGCATGTTTATACAGGCAGCGGTGTAGATATTTCCATGTGTATACAGATAGCGGTTTAGATATTTCCTTCTTAATACAGATGGCGGTGTAGATATTTATATGTTCATACAGATGGCGGTGCAGTTATTTCCATGTTCATACAGATGGCGGTGTATATATTTCCATGTTTGTAGATATAACGGTGTAGTTATTTTCATGTGTAAAGAGATAGCTGTGTAGATATTTCCATGTATATGCAGATAGCTTTGTTGATATTTCCATTTTCATGCAGATAGTGGTGTAGATATTTACATGTTCATACAGATAGCTGTGTAGATATTTCCATGTTCATTCAGATAGCTTTGTAGATATTTCCATGTTCATACAGATAGCGGTGTAGATATTTCCATGTTCATACAGATAGCGGTGTAGATATTTCCATGTTCATACAGATAGCGGTGCTGATATTTCCATGTTTATACAGGTAGCGGTGTAGATATTTCCATGTTTATACAGATAGCGGTGTAGATATTTCCATGTTCATACAGATAGCGGTGTAGATATTTCCATGTTCATCCAGATGGCTGTGTAGATATATCCATGTTCATACAGGTGTCGGTGAAAATATTTCCATGTTCATACAGATAGCGGTGTAGTTATTTCCATGTGTAAAGAGATAGCTGTGTAGATATTTCAATGAATAGGCAGATAGCTGTGTAGATATTTCCATTTTCATGCAGATAGCGGTGTAGATATTTCCATGTTCAAAGAGTTAGCGGTGTAGTTATTTACATGTTCATACTGATAGCGGTGTAGATATTTCCATGCTTATAGAGATTGCAGTGAAGATGTATGCATGTTTAAACAGATAGCGGTGTAGATATTTCCAAGTTCATGCAGATAGCGGTGTAGATATTTCCATGTTCATCCAGATGGCTGTGTAGATATATCCATGTTCATACAGATAGCGGTGTAGATATTTCCATGTTCATACAGATAGTGGTGTAGATATTTCCATGCTCATACAGATAGCGGTGTAGCTATTTCCATGTTCATACAGATAGCGGTGTAGATATATCCATGTTCATAGAGATAGTGGTGTAGATATTTCCATGTTCATACAGATAGCGGTGCTGATATTTCCATGTTTATACAGGTAGCGGTGTAGATATTTCCATGTTTATACAGATAGCGGTGTAGATGCTTCCATGTTTATAGAGATACCTGTGTAGATATTTCCAAGTTTATACAGATAGCGGTGAAGATATCTCCATCTATATAGAGATGGCGGTGTAGATATTTATATGTTCATACAGATGGCAGTGCAGATATTTCCATGTTCATACAGATAGCGGTGTAGTTATTTCCATGTGTAAAGAGATAGCTGTGTAGATATTTAAATGTATATGCAGATAGCATTGTAGATATTTCCATTTTCATGCAGATAGCGGTGTAGATATTTCCATGTTAAAACAGATAGCGGTGTAGATATTTCCATGTTCATACAGATAGCGGTGTAGATATTTCCATGTTCATACAGATAGCGGTGTAGATATTTCCATGCTTATACAGAGAGCGGTGTACATATTTCCATGTTCATACAGATAGCGGTGTAGATATTTCCATGTTCATACAGATAGCGGTGCTGATATTTCCATGTTTATACAGGCAGTGGTGTAGATATTTCCATGTTTATACAGATAGAGGTTTAGATATTTCCCTCTTAATACAGATGGTGGTTTAGATATGTATATGTTCATAGAGATGGCAGTGCAGATATTTCCACGATCATACAGATGGCGGTGTAGATATTTCCATGTTTATAGATATAGCGGTGTAGTTATTTCCATGTGTAAAGAGATAGCTGTGTAGATATTTCCATGTATATGCAGATAGCTTTGTAGATATTTCCATTTTCATTCAGATAGCGGTGTAGATATTTCCATGTTCAAACAGATAGCGGTGTAGATATTTCCATGTTCATTCAGATAGCTTTGTAGATATTTCCATGTTCATACAGATAGCGGTGTAGATATTTCCATGTTCATACAGATAGCGGTGCTGATATTTCCATGTTTATACAGGTAGTGGTGTAGATATTTCCATTTTTATACAGATAGCGGTGTAGATATTTCCATGTTTATACAGATAGCGGTGCTGATATTTCCATGTTTATACAGGTAGCGGTGTAGGTATTTCCATGTTTATACAGATAGCGGTGTAGATATTTCCATGTTTATACAGATAACGGTGTAGATATTTCCATGTTTATTCAGATAGCGGTGTAGATATCTCCATCTTAATACAGATGGCGGTGTAGATATTTATATGTTCATACAGATGGCGGTGCAGATATTTCCATGTTCATACAGATGGCGGTGTAGATATTTCCATTGTCATGCAGATGGCGGTGTAGTTCTTTCCATGCGTAAAGAGATAGCTGTGTAGATATTTCCATCTATATGCAGATAGCTGTGTAGATATTTCCATTTTCATGCAGATAGCGGTGTATATATTTCCATCTTCAAACAGATAGCGGTGTAGATGTTTCCATGTTCATTCAGATAGCGGTGTAGATATTTCCATGTTTATACAGATAGCGGTGAAGATGTATGCATGTTTACACAGATAGCGGTGTGGATATTTCCATGTTCATCCAGAGGGCTGTGTAGATATATCAATGTTCGTACAGATAGCGGTGTAGATATTTCCATGTTCATACAGATAGCGATGTAGATATTTCCATGTTCATACAGATAGCGGTGTAGATATTTCCCTGTTCATACAGATAGCGGTGCTGATATTTCCATGTTTATACAGGTAGCAATGTAGATATTTCCATGTTTATACAGATAGCGGTGTAGACATTTCCATGTTTATACAGATAGCAGTGTAGATATCTCCATGTTAATACAGATGGCGGTGTAGATATTTATATGTTCATACAGATGGCGGTGCAGATATTTCCATGTTCATACATATGGCGGTGTAGATATTTCCATGTTCTTGCAGATAGCGGTGTAGTTATTTCCATGTGTAAAGAGATAGCTGTGTAGATATTTCCATGTATATGCAGATAGCAGTGTAGGTATTTCCATTTTCATGCAGATAGCGGTGTAGATATATCCATGTTCCAACAGATAGCGGTGTAGATATTTCCATGTTCATACAGATAGCGTTGTAGATATTTCCATGTTCATACAGATAGCGATGTAGATATTTCTATGTTTATACAGATAGCGGTGAAGACGTATGCATGTTTACACAGATAGCGGTGTAGATATTTCCATGTTCATACAGATTGCGGTGAAGATATTTCCATGTTCATCCAGATGGCTGTGTAGAAATATCCATGTTCATACAGATAGCGGTGTAGATATTTCCATGCTTATACAGATTGCAGTGAAGATGTATGCATGTTTACACAGATAGCGGTGTAGATATTTCCATGTTCATGCTGATAGCGGTGTAGATATTTCCATGTTCATCCAGATGGCTGTGTAGGTATATCCATGTTCATACAGATGACGGTGAAGATATTTCCATGTTCATACAGATAGCGGTGCAGATATTTCCATGTTCATACCGATAGCGGTGCTGATATTTCCATGTTTATACAGGTAGCGGTGTAGATATTTCCATGTTTATACAGATAGCGGTGTAGATATTTCCATGTTTATACAGATAGCGGTGTAGATATTTCCATGTTTATACAGATAGCGGTGTAGATATCCCCTTCTTAATACGGATGGCAGTGTACATATTTATATGTTCATACAGATGGCGGTGCAGATATTTCCATGTTCATACAGATGGCGGTGTAGATATTTCCATGTTCATAGAGATAGCGGTGTAGTTATATCCATGTGTAAAGAGATAGCTGTGTAGATATTTCCATGTATATGCAGATAGCTGTGTAGATATTTCCATTTTCATGCAGACAGCGGTGTAGAAATTTCCATGTTCAAAGAGATAGCAGAGTAGATATTTCCATGTTCATACAGATAGCGGTGTAGATAGTTCCATGGTCATACAGATAGCGGTGCTGATATTTTCACGTTTATACAGGTAGCGGTGTAGATATTTCCATGTTTATACAGATAGCGGTGTAGATATTTCCATGTTCATACAGATTGCGGTGTAGATATTTCCATGTTCATACAGATTGCGGTGCTGATATTTTCATGTTTATACAAGTAGCGGTGTAGATATTTCCATGTTTATACAGATAGCGGTGTAGATATTTCCATGTTTATACAGATAGCGGTGTAGATATTTCCATGTTTATACAGATAGCGGTGTAGATATCTCCATCTTAATACAGATGGCGGTGTAGATGTTTATATGTTCATACAGATGGCGGTGCAGATATTTCCATGTTCATACAGATGGCGGTGTAGATATTTCCATGTTCATACAGATAGCGGTGTAGTTATTTCCATGTGTAAAGAGATAGCTGTGTAGATATTTAAATGTATATGCAGATAGCAGTGTAGATATTTCCATTTTCATGCAGATAGCGGTGTAGACATTTCCATGTTCAAACAGATAGCGGTGTAGATATTTCCATGTTCATACAGATAGCGGTGTAGATATTTCCATGTTCAAACAGATAGCAGTGTAGATATTTCCATGTTCATACAGATAGCGGTGTAGATATTTCCATGTTCATACAGATAGCGGTGTAGATATTTCCATGTATATACAGATAGCGGTGTAGATGTTTCCATGTTCCTAGAGATAGCGGTGTAGATATTTCCATGTTCATACAGATAGCGGTGCTGATATTTGCATGTTTATACAGGCAGCGGTGTAGATATTTCCATGTGAATACAGATAGCGGTTTAGATATTTCCTTCTTAATACAGATGGCGGTGTATATATTTATATGTTCATACAGATGGCAGTGCAGATATTTCCATGTTCATACAGATGGCGGTGTAGATATTTCCATGTTTATAGAGATAGCGGTGTAGTTATTTCCATGTGTAAAGAGATAGCTTTGTGGATATTTCCATCTATATGCATATAGCTGCATAGATATTTCTATTTTTATGCAGATAGCGGTGTAGATATTTCCATGTTTATACAGAGAGCGGTGTAGATATTTCCATGTTTATACAGATAGCAGTGTAGATATCTTCATCTTAATACAGATGGCGGTGTAGATAATTACATGTTCATACAGATGGCGGTGCAGATATTTCCATGTTCATACAGATGGCGGTGTAGATATTTCCATGTTCATACAGAGAGCGGTGTAGTTATTTCCATGTGTAAAGAGATAGCTGTGTAGATATTTAAATGTATATGCCGATAGCAGTGTAGATATTTCCATTTTCATGCAGATAGCGGTGTAGATATTTCCATTTTCAAACAGATAGCCGTGTAGATATTTCCATGTTCATACAGATAGCGGTGTAGATATTTCCATGTTCATACAGATAGCGGTGTAGTTATTTCCATGTTTATACAGATAGCGGTGTAGATATTTCCATGTTCATACAGATAGCGGTGTAGATGTTTCCATGTTCATTCAGATAGCGGTGCTGATATTTCCATGTTTATACAGGCAGCGGTGTAGATATTTCCATTTTTATACAGATAGCGGTTTAGATATTTCCTTCTTAATACAGATGGCGGTGTAGATATTTATATGTTCATATAGGTGGCGGTGCAGTTATTTCCATGTTCATACAGATGGCAGTGTAGATATTTCCATGTTTATAGATATAGCAGTGTAGTTATTTCCATATGTAAAGAGATAGCTGTGTAGATATTTCCATGTATATGCAGATAGCTTTGTAGATATTTCCATTTTCATGCAGATAGCGGTGTAGATATTTACATGTTCAAACAGATAGCGGTGTAGATATTTCCATGTTCATTCAGATAGCTTTGTAGATATTTCTATGTTCATACAGATAGCGGTGTAGATATTTCCATGTTCATACAGATAGCGGTGTAGATATTTCCATGTTCATACAGATAGCGGTGCTGATATTTCCATGTTTATACAGGTAGCGGTGTAGATATTTCCATGTTTATACATATAGCGGTGTAGATATTTGAATGTTTATACAGATAGCGGAGTAAATATTTCCTGGTTTATACAGATAGCGGTGAAAATGTATGCATGTTTACACAGATAGCGGTGTAGATATTTCCATGTTCATACAGATAGCAGTGTAGATATTTCCATGTTCATCTAGATGGCTGTGTAGATATTTCCATGTTCATACAGATGTCGGTGAAAATATTTCCATGTTCATACAGATAGCGGTGTAGTTATTTCCATGTGTAAAGAGATAGCTGTGTAGATAGTTCAATGAATAGGCAGATAGCTGTGTAGATATTTCCATTTTCATGCAGATAGCGGTTTAGATATTTCCATGTTCAAACAGATAGCGGTGTAGATATTTACATGTTAATACAGATAGCGGTGTAGATATTTCCATGCTTATAGAGATTGCAGTGAAGATGTATGCATGTTTACACAGATAGCGGTGTAGATATTTCCAAGTTCATGCATACAGCGGTGTAGATATTTCCATGTTCATCCAAATGGCTGTGTAGATATATCCATGTTCATACAGATAGCGGTGTAGATATTTCCATGTTCATACAGATAGTGGTGTAGATATTTCCATGCTCATACAGATAGCGGTGTAGCTATTTCCATGTTCAAAAAGATAGCGGTGTAGATATTTCCATGTTCATAGAGATAGCGGTGTAGATATTTCCATGTTCATACAGATAGCGGTGCTGATATTTCCATGTTTATACAGGTAGCGGTGTAGATATTTCCATGTTTATACAGATAGCGGTGTAGATGTTTCCATGTTTATAGAGATAGCGGTGTAGATATTTCCAAGTTTATACAGATAGCGGTGAACATATCTCCAACTATATACAGATGGCGGTGTAGATATTTATATGTTCATACAGATGGCAGTGCAGATATTTCCATGTTCATACAGATGGCGGTGTAGATATTTCCATGTTTATAAATATAGCAGTGTAGTTATTTCCATGTGTAAAGAGATAGCTTTGTAGATATTTCCATGTATATGCAGATAGCTGCATATATATTTCTATTTTTAAGCAGACAGCAGTTTAGATATTTCCATGTTCAAACAGATAGCGGTGTAGATATTTCCATGTTCATACAGATAGCGGTGTAGATATTTCCATGTTTATACAGATAGCGGTGAAGATGTATGCATGTTTACACAGATAGCTGTGTAGATATTTCCATGTTCATACAGATGGCGGTGTAGATATTTCTATGTTTATAGACATAGCGGTGTAGTTATTTCCATGTGTGAAGAGATAGCTGTGTAGAAATTTCCATGTATATGCAGATAGCCGTGTAGATATTTCCATTTTCATGCAGACAGCGGTGTAGATATTTCCATATTCAAACAGATGGCGGTGTAGATATTTCCATGTTCATACAGATAGCGGTGTAGATATTTCCATGTTCATACAGATAGCGGTGTAGATATTTCCATGTTCATACAGATAGCGGTGTAGATATTTCCATGTTCATACAGATAGCGGTGCTGATATTTCCATGTTTATACAGGTAGTGGTGTAGATTTTTCCATGTTTATACAGATAGCGGTGTAGATATTTCCATGTTTATACAGAGAGCTGTGTTGATATTTCCATGTTTATACAGATAGCAGTGTAGATATCTCCATCTTAATACAGATGGCGGTGTAGATAATTATATGTTCATACAGATGGCGGTGCAGATATTTCCATGTTCATACAGATGGCGGTGTAGATATTTCCATGTTCATACAGAGAGCGGTGTAGTTATTTCCATGTGTAAAGAGATAGCTGTGTAGATATTTAAATGTATATGCCGATAGCGGTGTAGATATTTCCATGTTCATACAGATAGCGGTGCTGATATTTCCATGTTTATACAGGCAGCAGTGTAGATATTTCCATGTTTATACAGATAGCGGTTTAGATATTTCCTTCTTAATACAGATGGCGGTGTAGATATTTATATGTTCATATAGGTGGCGGTGCAGATATTTCCATGTTCATACAGATGGCAGTGTAGATATTTCCATGTTTATAGATATACCAGTGTAGTTATTTCCATATGTAAAGAGATAGCTGTGTAGATATTTCCATGTATATGCGGATAGCTTTGTAGATATTTCCATTTTCATGCAGATAGCGGTGTAGATATTTACATGTTCAAACAGATAGCGGTCTAGATATTTCCATGTTCATTCAGATAGCTTTGTAGATATTTCCATGTTCATACAGATAGCGGTGTAGATATTTCCATGTTCATACAGATAGCGGTCTAGATATTTCCATGTTCATACAGATACCGTTGCTGATATTTCCATGTTTATACAGGTAGCGGTGTAGATATTTCCATGTTTATACAGATAGCGGTGTAGATATTTGAATGTTTATACAGATAGCGGTGTAGATATTTCCATGTTTATTCAGATAGCGGTGTAGATATCTCCATCTTAATACAGATGGCGGTGTAGATATTTATATGTTCATACAGATGGCGGTGCAGATATTTCCATGTTCATACAGATAGCGATGTATATATTTCCATGTTTATACAGATAGCGGTGTAGATATCTCCATCTTAATACAGATGGCGGTGTAGGTATTTATATGTTCATACAGATGGCGGTGCAGATGTTTCCATGTTCATACAGATAGCGGTGTAGTTATTTCCATGTGTAAAGGGATAGCTGTGTAGATATTTCCATGTATATGCAGATAGCAGTGTAGATATTTCCATTATCATGCAGATAACAGTGTAGATATTTCCATGTTCAAACAGATAGCGGTGTAGATATTTCCATGTTCATACAGATAGCGGTGTAGATATTTCCATGTTTATACAGATAGCGGTGAAGATGTATGCATGTTTACACAGATAGCGGTGTAGATATTTCCATGTTCATCCAGATGGCTGTGTAGATATATCCATGTTCATACAGATAGCGGTGTAGATATTTCCATGTTCATACAGATAGCGGTGAAGCTATTTCCATGTTCATACAGATAGCGGTGTAGATATTTCCATGTTTATACAGATAGCGGTGAAGATGTATGCATGTTTACCCAGATAGCGGTGTAGATATTTCCATGTTCATACAGATAGCCGTGTAGATATTTCCATGTTCATCCAGATGGCTGTGAAGATATATCCATGTTCATACAGATAGCGGTGTAGATATTTCCATGTTCATAGAGATAGTGGTGTAGATATTTCCATGTTCATTCAGATAGCGGTGCTGATATTTCCATGTTTATACAGGTAGCGGTGTAGATATTTCCATGTTTATACAGATAGCGGTGTAGATACTTCCATGTTTATACTGATAGCGGTGTAGATATTTCCAGGTTTATACAGAGAGCGTTGAAGATGTATGCATGTTTACACAGATAGCGGTGTAGATATTTCCATGTTCATACAGATAGCGGTGTAGATATTTCCATGTTCATCCAGATGGCTGTGTAGATATATCCATGTTCATACAGATGGCAGTGAAGATATTTCCATGTTCATACAGATAGCGGTGTAGTTATTTCCATGTGTAAAGAGATAGCTGTGTAGATATTTCAATGAATATGCAGATAGCTGTGTAGATATTTCCATTTTCATGCTGATTGCGGTTTAGATATTTCCGTGTTCAGATAGCGGTGTAGATATTTCCATGTTCATACAGATAGCGGTGCAGATATATCCATGCTTATAGAGATTGCAGTGAAGATGTATGCATGTTTACACAGATAGCGGTGTAGATATTTCCATGTTCATGCAGATAGCGGTGTAGTTATTTCCATGTTCATGCAGATAGCGGTGTAGATATTTCCATGATCATACAGATAGCGGTGCTGATATTTCCATGTTTATACAGGTAGTGTTGTAGATATTTCCATGTTTATACAGATAGCGGTGTAGATATTTCCATGTTTATACAGATAGCGGTGTAGATATTTCCATGTTTATTCAGATAGCGGTGTAGATATCTCCATATTAATACAGATGGCGGTGTAGATATTTATATGTTCATTCAGATGGCGGTGCAGGTATTTCCATGTTCATACAGATGGCAGTGTAGATATTTCCATGTTCATACAGAAAGCGGTGCTGATATTTACATGTTTATACAGGCAGCGGTGTAGATATTTCCATTTTTATACAGATAGCGGTTTAGATATTTCCTTCTTAATACAGACGGCGGTGTAGATATTTATATGTTCATATAGATGGCGGTGCAGATATTTCCATGTTCATACAGATGGCAGTGTAGATATTTCCATGTTTATAGATATAGAAGTGTAGTTATTTCCATATGTAAAGAGATAGCTGTGAAGATATTTGCATGTATATGCAGATAGCTTTGTAGATATTTCCATTTTCATGCAGATAGCGGTGTAGATATTTACATGTTCAAACAGATAGCGGTGTAGATATTTCCATTTTCATTCAGATAGCTCTGTAGATATTTCCATGTGTAAAGAGATAGTTGTGTAGGTATTTCCATGTATATGCAGATAGCTGTGCAGATATTTCCATTTTCATGCACATAGCGGTTTAGATATCTCCATGTTCAAACAGATAGCGGTGTAGATATTTCCATGTTCATAGAGATAGTGGTGTAGCTATTTCCATGTTCATACAGATAGCGGTGTAGATATTTCCATGTTTATACAGATAGGGGTGAAGATGTATGCATGTTTACCCAGATAGCGGAGTAGGTATTTCCAGGTTCTTACAGATAGCGGTGTAGATATTACCATGTTCATCCAGATGGCTGTGTAGATATATCCATGTTCATACAGATAGCGGTGTAGATATTTCCATGTTCATACAGATAGTGGTGTAGATATTTCCATGTTGATACAGATAGCGGTGTAGCTATTTCCATGTTCATACAGATAGCGGTGTAGATATTTCCATGTTCATACAGATTGCGGTGTAGATATTTCCATGTTCATACAGATGGCGGTGCAGATATTTCCATGTTCATTCAGATGGTGGTGTAGATATTTCCATGTTCATACAGATAGCGGTGTAGTTATTTCCATGTGTTAAGAGACAGCTGTGTAGATATTTAAATGTATATGCAGATAGCAGTGTAGATATTTCCATTTTCATGCAGATAGCGGTGTAGATATTTCCATATTCATACAGATAGCGGTGTAGGTATTTCCATGTTCATACAGATAGCGGTGTAGATATTTCCATGTTCATACAGATAGTGGTGTAGATATTTCCATGTTCATACAGATAGCATTGTAGCTATTTCCATGTTCATAAACATAGCGGTGTAAATATTTCCATGTTCTTAGACATAGTGGTGTAGATATTTCCATGTTCATACAGATAGCAGTGCTGATATTTCCATGTTTATACAGGTAGCGGTGTAGATATTTCCATGTTTATACAGATAGCGGTGTAGATATTTCCATGTTTATACAGATAGCGGTGTAGATATTTCCAAGTTTATACACATAGCGGTGAAGATATCTCCATCTTAATACAGATGGCGGTGTAGATATTTATATGTTCATACAGATGGCGGTGCAGATATTTCCATGTTCATACAGATGGCGGTGTAGATATTTCCATGTTTATAGAGATAGCGGTGTAGTTATTTCCATGTGTAAAGAGATAGCTTTGTAGATATTTCCATGTATATGCAGATAGCTGTGTAGATATTTCTATTTTTATGCAGATAGCGGTTTAGATATTTCCATGTTCAAACAGATAGCGGTGTAGATATTTCCATGTTCATACAGATAGCGGTGTAGATATTTCCATGTTTATACAGATAGCGGTGAAGATGTATGCATGTTTACACAGATAGCAGTGTGGATATTTCCATGTTCATCCAGAGGGCTATGTAGATTTCTCCATGTTCATACAGCTAGCGGTGTAGATATTTCCATGTTCATACAGATCGCGGTGTGGATATTTCCATGTTCATCTAGATGGCTGCGTAGACATATCCATGTTCATACAGATGGCGGTGAAGATATTTCCATGTTCATGCAGATAGCGATGTAGTTATTTCCATGTGTAAAGAGATAGCTGTGTAGATATTTCCATGTATATGCAGATAGCTGTGTAGATATTTCCATTTTCATGCTGATAGCGGTTTAGATATTTCCATGTTCAAACAGATAGCGGTGTAGATATTTCCATGTTCATACAGATAGCGGTGTAGATATTTCCATGCTTATACAGATTGCGGTGAAGATGTATGCATGTTTACACTGATAGCGGTGTAGATATTTCCATGTTCATGCAGATAGCGGTGTAGATATTTCCATGTTCATCCAGATGGCTGTGTAGATATATCCATGTTCATACAGATGGCGGTTTAGATATTTCCATGTTCATACAGATAGTGGTGTAGATATTTCCATGTTCATACAGATAGCATTGTAGCTATTTCCATGTTCATACAGATAGCGGTGTAGATATTTCCATGTTCTTAGAGATAGTGGTGTAGATATTTCCATGTTCATACAGATAGCGGTGCTGATATTTCCATGATTATACAGGTAGCGGTGTAGATATTTCCATGTTTATACAGATAGCGGTGTAGATATTTCCATGTTCATACAGATAGCGGTGTAGATATTTCCAAGTTTATACACACAGCGGTGAAGATATCTCCATCTTAATACAGATGGCGGTGTAGATATTTATATGTTCATACAGATGGAGGTGCAGATATTTCCATGTTCATACAGATGGCGGTGTAGATATTTCCATGTTTATAGAGATAGCGGTGTAGTTATTTCCATGTGTAAAGAGATAGCTTTGCAGATATTTCCATGTATATGCAGATAGCTGTGTAGATATTTCTATTTTTATGCAGATAGCGGTTTAGATATTTCCATGTTCAAACAGATAGCGGTGAAGATATTTCCATGTTCATACAGATAGCGGTGTAGATATTTCCATGTTTATACAGATAGCGGTGAAGATGTATGCATGTTTACACAGATAGCGGTGTAGATATTTCCATGTTCATACAGATCGCGGTGTAGATAATTCCATGTTCATCTAGATGGCTGCGTAGACATATCCATGTTCATACAGATGGCGGTGAAGATATTTCCATGTTCATGCAGATAGCGGTGTAGATATTTCCATGTTCAAACAGATAGCGGTGTAGATATTTCCATGTTCATACAGATAGCGGTGTAGATATTTCCATGTTCATACAGATAGCGGTGTAGATATTTCCATGTTCATACTGATTGCGGTGTAGATATTTCCATGTTCATACAGATGGCGGTGCAGATATTTCCATGTTCATACAGATGGTGGTGTAGATATTTCCATGTTCATACAGATAGCGGTGTGGTTATTTCCATGTGTTAAGAGATAGCTGTGTAGATATTTAAATGTATATGCAGATAGCAGTGTAGATATTTCCATTTTCATGCAGATAACGGTGTAGATATTTCCATGTTCAAACAGATAGCGGTGTAGGTATTTCCATGTTCATACAGATAGCGGTGTAGATATTTCCATGTTCATACAGATAGTGGTGTAGATATTTCCATGTTGATACAGATGGCTGTGTAGATATATCCATGTTCATTCAGATAGCGGTGCTGATATTTCCATGTTTATGCAGGTAGCGGTGTAGATATTTCCATGTTTATGCAGGTAGCGGTGTAGATATTTCCATGTTTATACAGATAGCGGTGTAGATATTTCCATGTTCATACAGATAGCGGTGTAGATATTTCCATGTTCATACAGATAGTGGTGTAGATATTTCCATGTTGATACAGATGGCTGTGTAGATATATCCATGTTCATTCAGATAGCGGTGCTGATATTTCCATGTTTATGCAGGTAGCGGTGTAGATATTTCCATGTTTATGCAGGTAGCGGTGTAGATATTTCCATGTTTATACAGATAGCGGTGTAGATATTTCCATGTTTATACAGATAACGGTGTAGATATTTCCATGTTTATTCAGATAGCGGTGTAGATATCTCCATTTTAATACAGATGGCGGTGTAGATATTTATATGTTCATACAGATGGCGGTGCGGATATTTCCATGTTCATACAGATGGCGGTGTAGATATTTCCATGTTTATAGAGATAGCGTTGTAGTTATTTCCATGTGTAAAGAGATAGCTGTGTAGATATTTCCATGTATATGCAGATAGCTGTGTAGATATTTCTATTTTTATGCAGATAGCGGTTTAGATATTTCCATGTTCAAACAGATAGCGGTGTAGATATTTCCATGTTCATACAGATAGCGGTGTTGATATTTCCATGTTTATACAGATAGCGGTGAAGATGTATGCATGTTTACACAGATAGCGGTGTAGATATTTCCATGTTCATACAGATAGCGGTGTAGATAATTCCATGTTCATCTAGATGGCTGCGTAGACATATCCATGTTCATACGGATGGCGGTGAAGATATTTCCATGTTCATGCAGATAGCGGTGTAGATATTTCCATGTTCAAACAGATAGCGGTGTAGATATTTCCATGTTCATACAGATAGCGGTGTAGATATTTCCATGTTCATACAGATAGCGGTGTAGATATTTCCATGTTCATACAGATTGCGGTGTAGATATTTCCATGTTCATACAGATGGCGGTGCAGATATTTCCATGTTCATACAGATGGTGGTGTAGATATTTCCATGTTCATACAGATAGCGGTGTAGTTATTTCCATGTGTTAAGAGATAGCTGTGTAGATATTTAAATGTATATGCAGATAGGAGTGTAGATATTTCCATTTTCATGCAGATAGCGGTGTAGATATTTCCATGTTCAAACAGATAGCGGTGTAGGTATTTCCATGTTCATACAGATAGCTGTGTAGATATTTCCATGTTCATACAAATAGTGGTGTAGATATTTCCATGTTGATACAGATGGCTGTGTAGATATATCCATGTTCATTCAGATAGCGGTGCTGATATTTCCATGTTTATGCAGGTAGCGGTGTAGATATTTCCATGTTTATACAGATAGCGGTGTAGATATTTCCATGTTTATACAGATAGCGGTGTAGATATTTCCATGTTTATTCAGATTGCGGTGTAGATATCTACATCTTAATACAGATGGCGGTGTAGATATTTATATGTTCATACAGATGTCGGTGCAGATATTTCCATGTTCATACAGATGGCGGTGTAGATATTTTCATGTTCATACAGATAGCGGTGTAGTTATTTCCATGTGTAAAGAGATAGCTGTGTAGATATTTCCATGTATATGAAGATAGCTGTGTAGATATTTCCATTTTCATGCAGATAGCAGTGTATATATTTCTATCTTCCAACAGATAGTGGTGTAGATGTTTCCGTGTTCATACAGATAGCGGTGTAGATATTTCCATGTTTATACAGCTAGCGGTGAAGATGTATGCATGTTTACACAGATAGCAGTGTGGATATTTCCATGTTCATCCAGAGGGCTATGTAGATATATCCATGTTCATACAGCTAGCGGTGTAGATATTTCCATGCTCATACAGATCGCGGTGTAGATATTTCCATGTTCATCTAGATGGCTGCGTAGACATATCCATGTTCATACAGATGGCGGTGAAGATATTTCCATGTTCATGCAGATAGCGGTGTAGTTATTTCCATGTGTAAAGAGATAGCTGTGTAGATATTTCCATGTATATGCAGATAGCTGTGTAGATATTTCCATTTTCATGCTGATAGCGGTTTAGATATTTCCATGTTCTAACAGATAGCGGTGTAGATATTTCCGTGTTCATACAGATAGCGGTGTAGATATTTCCATGCTTATACAGATTGCGGTGAAGATGTATGCATGTTTACACAGATAGCGGTGTAGATATTTCCATGTTCATGCAGATAGCGGTGTAGATATTTCCATGTTCATCCAGATGGCTGCGTAAATATATCCATGTTCATACAGATGGCGGTTTAGATATTTCCATGTTCATACAGATTGTGGTGTAGATATTTCCATGTTCATACAGATAGCATTGTAGCTATTTCCATGTTCATACAGATAGCGGTGTAGATATTTCCATGTTCTAAGAGATAGTGGTGTAGATATTTCCATGTTCATACAGATAGCGGTGCTGATATTTCCATGTTTATACAGGTAGCGGTGTAGATATTTCCATGTTTATACAGATAGCGGTGTAGGTATTTCCATGTTTATACAGATAGCGGTGTAGATATTTCCAAGTTTATACACATAGCGGTGAAGATATCTCCATCTTAATACAGATGGCGGTGTAGATATTTATATGTTCATACAGATGGCGGTGCAGATATTTCCATGTTCATACAGATGGCGGTGTAGATATTTCCATGTTTATAGAGATAGCGGTGTAGTTATTTCCAAGTGTAAAGAGATAGCTTTGTAGATATTTCCATGTATATGCAGATAGCTGTGAAGATATTTCTATTTTTATGCAGATAGCGGTTAAGATATTTCCATGTTCAAACAGATAGCGGTGTAGATATTTCCATGTTCATACAGATAACGGTGTAGATATTTCCATGTTTATACAGATAGCGGTGAAGATGTATGCATGTTTACACAGATAGCGGTGTAGATATTTCCATGTTCATACAGATCGCGGTGTAGATAATTCCATGTTCATCTAGATGGCTGCGTAGACATATCCATGTTCATACAGATGGCGGTGAAGATATTTCCATGTTCATGCAGATAGCGGTGTAGATATTTCCATGTTCAAACAGATAGCGGTGTAGATATTTCCATGTTCATACAGATAGCGGTGTAGATATTTCCATGTTCATACAGATTGCGGTGTAGATATTTCCATGTTCATACAGATAGCGGTGTAGTTATTTCCATGTGTAAAGAGATAGCTGTGTAGATATTTCCATGTATATGCAGATAGCAGAGTAGATATTTCCATTTTCATGCAGATAGCGGTGTAGATATTTCCATATTCAAACAGATAGCGGTGTAGATATTTCCATGTTCATACAGATAGCGGTGTAGATATTTCCATGTTCATACAGATATCGGTGTACATATTTCCATGTTTATACAGATAGCGGTGAAGATGTATGCATGTTTACACAGATAGCGGTGTAGATATTTCCATGTTCATACAAATAGCGGTGTAGATATTTCCATGTTCATCCAGATGGCTGTGTAGATATATCCATGTTCATACAGATAGCGGTGTAGATATTTCCATGTTCATTCAGATAGCGGTGTAGATATTTCCATGTTCATGCACATAGCAGTGCTGATATTTCCATGTTTATACAGGTAGTGATGTAGATATTTCCATGTTTATACAGATAGCGGTGTTGATATTTCCATGTTTATACAGATAGCGGTGTAGATATTTCCATGTTTATACAGATAGCAGTGTAGATATCTCCATCTTAATACAGATGGCGGTGTAGAAATTTATATGTTCATACAGATGGAGTTGCAGATATTTCCATGTTCAAACACATGGCTGTGTAGATATTTCCATGTTCATACAGATAGCGGTGTAGTTATTTCCATGTGTAAAGAGATAGCTGAGTAGATATTTAAATGTATATGCAGATCGCAGTGTAGATATTTCCATTTTCATGCAGATAGCGGTGTAGATATTTCCATGTTCAAACAGATAGCGGTGTAGATATTTCCATGTTCATACAGATAGCGGTGTAGATATTTCCATGCTTATACAGAGAGCGGTGTATATATTTCCATGTTCATACAGAAAGCGGTGTAGATATTTCCATGTTCATACAGATAGCGGTGCTGATATTTCCATGTTTATACAGGCAGTGGTGTAGATATTTCCATGTTTATACAGATAGCGGTTTAGATATTTCCTTCTTAATACAGATGGTGGTGTAAATATGTATATGTTCATAGAGATGGCAGTGCAGATATTTCCACGATCATACAGATGGCGGTGTAGATATTTCCATGTTTATAGATATTACGGTGTAGTTATTTCCATGTGTAAAGATATAGCTGTGTAGATATTTACATGTATATGCAGATAGCTTTGTAGATATTTCCATTTTCATGCAGATAGCCGTGTAGATATTTCCATGTTCAAACAGATAGCGGTGTAGATATTTCCATGTTCATTCAGATAGCTTTGTAGATATTTCCATGTTCATACAGATAGCGGTGTAGATATTTGCATGTTCATACAGATAGCGGTGTAGATATCTCCATGTTCATACAGATAGTGGTGCTGATATTTCCATATTTATACAGGTAGCGGTGTAGGTATTTCATGTTTATACAGATATCGGGGTAGATATTTCCATGTTTATACAGATAACGGTGTAGATATTTCCATGTTTATTCAGATAGCGGTGTAGATATCTCCATCTTAATACAGATGGCGGTGTAGATATTTATATGTTCATAAAGATGGCGGTGCAGATGTTTCCATGTTCATACAGATGGCGGTGTAGATATGTCCATGGTCATGCAGATGGCGGTGTAGTTATTTCCATGCGTAAAGAGATAGCTGTGTAGATATTTCCATCTATATGCAGATAGCTGTGTAGATATTTCCATTTTCATGCAGATAGTGGTGTATATATTTCCATCTTCAAACAGATAGCGGTGTGGATATTTCCATGTTCATCCAGAGGGCTGTGTAGATATATCAATGTTCGTACAGATAGCGGTGTAGATATTTCCATGTTCATACAGATAGCGGTGTAGATATTTCCATGTTCATACAGATAGCGATGTAGATATTTCCATGTTTATACAGATAGTGGTGAAGATGTATGCATGTTTACACAGATAGCGGTGTAGATATTTCCATGTTCATACAGATTGCGGTGTAGATATTCCCATGTTCATCCACATGGCTGTGTAGAAATATCCATGTTCATACAGATAGCGGTGTAGATATTTCCATGCTTATACAGATTCCAGTGAAGATGTATGCATGTTTACACAGATAGCGGTGTAGATATTTCCATATTCATGCTGATAGCGGTGTAGATATTTCCATGTTCATCCAGATGGCTGTGTAGGTATATCCATGTTCATACAGATGACGGTGAAGATATTTCCATGTTCATACAGATAGCGGTGTAGATATTTCCATGTTCATACCGATAGCGGTGCTGATATTTCCATGTTTATACAGGTTGCGGTGTAGATATTTCTATGTTTATACAGATAGCGGTGTAGATATTTCCATGTTTATACAGATAGCGGTGTAGATATTTCCATGTTTATACAGATAGCGGTGTAGATATCTCCTTTTTAATACAGATGGCGGTGTACATATTTATATGTTCATACAGATGGCGGTGCAGATATTTCCATGTTCATACAGATGACGGTGTAGTTATTTCCATATTTATAGAGATAGCGGTGTAGTTATTTCCATGTGTAAAGAGATAGCTGTGTAGATATTTCCATGTATATGCAGATAGCTGTGTAGATATTTCCATTTTGATGCAGACAGCGGTGTAGAAATTTCCATGTTCAAAGAGATAGCGGAGTAGATATTTCCATGTTCATACAGATAGCGGTGTAGATAGTTCCATGGTCATACAGATAGCGGTGTAGTTATTTCCATGTTTATACAGATAGCAGTGTAGATATCTCCATCTTAATACAGATGGCGGTGTAGATATTTATATGTTCATACAGATGGCGGTGCAGATATTTCCATGTTCATACAGATGGCGGTGTAGATATTTCCATGTTCATAGAGATAGCGGTGTAGTTATTTCCATGTGTAAAGAGATAGCTGTGTAGATATTTCCATGTATATGCAAATAGCTGTGTAGATATTTCCATTTTCATGCAGACAGCGGTGTAGAAATTTCCATGTTCAAAGAGATAGCGGAGTAGATATTTCCATGTTCATACAGATAGCGGTGTAGATAGTTCCATGGTCATACAGATAGCGGTGTAGATATTTCCATGTTCATACAGATAGCGGTGTAGATATTTCCATGTTCATACAGATTGCGCTGCTGATATTTTCATGTTTATACAGGTAGCGGTGTAGATATTTCCATGTTTATACAGATAGCGGTGTAGATATTTCCATGTTTATACAGATAGCGGTGTAGATATTTCCATGTTTATTCAGATAGCGGTGTAGATATCTCCATCTTAATACAGATGGCGGTGTAGATATTTATATGTTCATAAAGATGGCGGTGCAGATGTTTCCATGTTCATACAGATGGCGGTGTAGATATGTCCATGGTCATGCAGATGGCAGTGTAGTTATTTCCATGCGTAAAGAGATAGCTGTGTAGATATTTCCATCTATATGCAGATAGCTGTGTAGATATTTCCATTTTCATGCAGATAGCGGTGTATATATTTCCATCTTCAAACAGATAGCGGTGTGGATATTTCCATGTTCATCCAGAGGGCTGTGTAGATATATCAATGTTCGTACAGATAGCGGTGTAGATATTTCCATGTTCATACAGATAGCGGTGTAGATATTTCCATGTTCATACAGATAGCGATGTAGATATTTCCATGTTTATACAGATAGTGGTGAAGATGTATGCATGTTTACACAGATAGCGGTGTAGATATTTCCATGTTCATACAGATTGCGGTGTAGATATTCCCATGTTCATCCAGATGGCTGTGTAGAAATATCCATGTTCATACAGATAGCGGTGTAGATATTTCCATGCTTATACAGATTCCAGTGAAGATGTAAGCATGTTTACACAGATAGCGGTGTAGATATTTCCATATTCATGCTGATAGCGGTGTAGATATTTCCATGTTCTTCCACATGGCTGTGTAGGTATATCCATGTTCATACAGATGACGGTGAAGATATTTCCATGTTCATACAGATAGCGGTGTAGATATTTCCATGTTCATACAGATAGCGGTGTAGATATTTCCATGTTTATACAGGTTGCGGTGTAGATATTTCTATGTTATACAGATAGCGATGTAGATATTTCCATGTTTATACAGATAGCGGTGTAGATATTTCCATGTTTATACAGATAGCGGTGTAGATATCTCCATCTTAATACAGATGGCGGTGTAGATATTTATATGTTCATACAGATGGCGTTGTAGATATTTCCATGTTCATACAGATAGCGGTGTAGTTATTTCCATGTGTAAAGAGATAGCTGTGTAGATATTTAAATGTATATGCCGATAGCAGTGTAGATATTTCCATTTTCATGCAGATAGCGGTGTAGATAGTTCCATTTTCAAACAGATAGCCGTGTAGATATTTACATGTTAATACAGATAGCGGTGTAGATATTTCCAAGCTTATAGAGATTGCAGTGAAGATGTATGCATGTTTACACAGATAGCGGTGTAGATATTTCCAAGTTCATGCAGACTGCAGTGTAGATATTTCCATGTTCATCCAGATGGCTGTGTAGATATATCCATGTTCATACAGATAGCGGTTTAGATATTTCCATGTTCATACAGATAGCGGCGTAGCTATTTCCATGTTCATACAGATAGCGGTGAAGATATTTCCATGTTTATACATATAGCGGTGAAGATGTATGCATGTTTACCCAGATAGCGGTGTAGATATTTCCATGTTCATACAGATAGCGGTGTAGATATTTCCATGTTTATCCAGATGGCTGTGAAGATATATCCATGTTCATACAGATAGCGGTGTAGATATTTCCATGTTCATAGAGATAGTGGTGTAGATATTTCCATGTTCATACAGATAGCGGTGCAGCTATTTCCATGTTCTTACAGATAGCAGTGTAGATATTTCCATGTTCGTACAGATAACGGTGTAGATATTTCCATGTTCATACAGATAGCGGTGCTGATATTTCCATGTTTATACAGGTAGCGGTGTAGATATTTCCATGTTTATACAGATAGCGGTGTAGATACTTCCATGTTTATACTGATAGCGGTGTAGATATTTCCAGGTTTATACAGAGAGCGTTGAAGATGTATGCATGTTTACACAGATAGCGGTGTAGATATTTCCATGTTCATACAGATAGCGGTGTAGATATTTCCATGTTCATCCAGATGGCTGTGTAGATATATCCATGTTCATACAGATGGCGGTGAAGATATTTCCATGTTCATACAGATAGCGGTGTAGTTATTTCCATGTGTAAAGAGATAGCTGTGTAGATATTTCAATGAATATGCAGATAGCTGTGTAGATATTTCCATTTTCATGCTGATTGCGGTTAAGATATTTCCGTGTTCAAACAGATAGCGGTGTAGATATTTCCATGTTCATACAGATAGCGGTGCAGATATATCCATGCTTATAGAGATTGCAGTGAAGATATATGCATGTTTACACAGATAGCGGTGTAGATATTTCCATGTTCATGCAGATAGCGGTGTAGATATTTCCATGTTCATACAGATAGCGGTGTAGATATTTCCATGATCATACAGATAGCGGTGCTGATATTTCCATGTTTATACTGGTAGTGGTGTAGATATTTCCATGTTTATACAGATAGCGGTGTAGATATTTCCATGTTTATACAGATAGCGGTGTAGATATTTCCATGTTTATACAGATAGCGGTGTAGATATCTCCATCTTAATACAGATGGCTGTGTAGATATTTATATGTTCATACAGATGGCGGTGCAGGTATTTCCATGTTCATACAGATGGCAGTGTAGATATTTCCATGTTCATACCGAGAGCGGTGCTGATATTTCCATGTTTATACAGGCAGCGGTGTAGATATTTCCATGTTTATACAGATAGCGCTTTAGATATTTCCTTCTTAATACAGATGGCGGTGTAGATATTTATATGTTCATATAGATGGCGGTGCAGATATTTCCATGTTCATACAGATGGCAGTGTAGATATTTCCATGTTTATAGATACAGCAGTGTAGTTATTTCCATATGTAAAGAGATAGCAGTGTAGATATTTCCATGTATATGCAGATAGCTTTGTAGATATTTCCATTTTCATGCAGATAGCGGTGTAGATATTTACATGTTCAAACAGATAGCAGTGTAGATATTTCCATGTTCATTCAGATAGCTTTGTAGATATTTCCATGTTCATACAGATAGCGGTGTAGATATTTCCATGTTCATACAGATAGCGGTGTAGATATTTCCATGTTCATACAGATAGCAGTGCTGATATTTCCATGTTTATACAGGTAGCGGTGTAGATATTTCCATGTTTATACAGATAGCGGTGTAGATATTTGAATGTTTATACAGATAGCGGTGTAGATATTTCCATGTTTATTCAGATAGCGGTGTAGATATCTCCATCTTAATACAGATGGCGGTGTAGATATTTATATGTTCATACAGATGGCCGTGAAGATATTTCCATGTTCATACAGATAGCTGTGTAGATATTTCCAAGTTTATGCAGATAGCTGTGTAGATATTTCCACTTTTAGGCAGATAGCGGTGTAGATATTTCCATGTTTAAACAGATAGCAGTGTAGATATTTCCATGTTCCTACAGAGGGCGGTGTAGATATTTACATGTTTATAGAGTTGGCGGTTTAGACATTTCCATGTTCGTACAGATGGCGGTGTAGCTATTTCCATGTTTATACAGATAGCGGTGTAGGTATTTCCATCTTTATACACATAATGGTGTACATCTTTCCATTTTTTTAGAGATAGCGGTGTAGATATTTCCATGTTTGCACTGATAGCGGTGTAGATATTTCCATGTTTATACAGATAGCAGTTTGGATATTTCCATGTTTATACAGATGACTGTGTAGATATTTCCATGTTTACAGAGATTGCGGTGTAGATATTTCCATGTTTACACAAATGGCGGTGTAGATATTTCCATGTTTACCCAGATAGCGGTGTAGATATTTCCATGTTTATACAGATAGCGGTGTAGATACTTGCATGTATATGGAGATAGCGGTGTAGATATTTCCATGTTTACCCAGATAGCGGTGTAGATATTTCCATGTTTATACAGATAGCGGTGTAGATACTTGCATGTATATAGAGATAGCGGTGTAGATATTTCCATGTTTATACAGATAGCGGTGTAAATATTTCCATGTTTATAGAGTTGGCGGTGTAGATATTTCCATGTTCATACAGATGGCGGTGCAGATTTTTCCATGTTTATATAGTTGGCAGTGTAGATATTTCCATGTTCATACTGATGGTTGTGAAGATATTTCCATGTATATACACATAACGGTGTAAATATTTCCAAGTTTTAAGAGATAGCGGTGTAGATATTTCCATGTTTACACAGAAGGAGTTGTAGATATTTCCATGTTTACACAGATAGCGGTGTAGATATATCCATGTTCCTACGGATGGCGGTGTAGATATTTCTATGTTTATAGAGTTGGCGGTTTAGACTTTTCCATGTTCATACAGATGGCGGTGTAGATATTTCCATGTTTATACAGGTAGTGGTGTAGCTATTTCCATCTTATACACATTACCTTGGAGATATTTCCATGTTTTTAGAGATAGCGGTGAAGATATTTCCATGTTTATACAGATAGCGGTGAAGATATTTCCATGTTTACACAGATAGCGGTGTAGTTATTTCCATGTTTACACAGATAGAGGTTTAGATATTTCCATGTTTATACAGATAGCGGTGTAGATATTTCCACGTTTATAGAGATAGCGGTGTAGATAATTCCATGTTTATACAGATGGCGGTGTAGTTATTTCCATGTTTATAGAGATAGCATGGTAGATATTTCCATCTTCCTGCTGATGGCGGTGTGGTTATTTCCGTGTTTATGGAGTTCGCGGTTTAGATATTTCGAAGTTTATACAGATGGCGGTGTAGGTATTTCCATGATTATACAGATAGGAGTGTAGATATTTCCATCTTTATACACATAGTGGTGTAGATATTTCCATGTTTTAAGAGATAGCGGTGTAGATATTTCCATGATTACACAGATAGCGGTGTAGATATTTCAATGTTTACAGAGAGCGGTGTACATATTTCCATGTTTATACAGATAGCGGAATAGATATTGCCAAGTTTATAAACATAGCGGTGTAGATATTTCCATGCTGATACACATGGCGGTGTAGATATTTCCATGTTTATGGAGATCGCGGTGTAGATATTTCCATGTTCATACAGATAGCGGTGTAGCTATTTCCATGTTCATACAGATAGCGGTGTAGATATTTCCATGTTCATACAGATAGCGGTGTAGCTATTTCCATGTTCATACAGATAGCGGTGTAGATATTTCCATGTTCATCCAGATGGCTGTGTAGATATATCCATGTTCATACAGATGGCGGTGAAGATATTTCCATGTTAATACAGATAGCGGTGTAGATATTTCCATGTTCATAGAGATAGTGGTGTAGATATTTCCATGTTCATACAGATAGCGGTGTAGCTATTTCCATGTTCATACAGATAGCGCTGTAGATATTTCCATGTTCATCCAGATGGCTGTGTAGATATATCCATGTTCATACAGATGGCGGTGAAGATATTTCCGTGTTCATACAGATAGCGGTGTAGATATTTCCATTTTCATACAGATAGCGGTGTAGATATTTCCATGTTCATCCAGATGGCTGTGTAGACATATCCATGCTCATACAGATGGCGGTGTAGATATTTCCATGTTCATACAGTTAGCGGTGTAGATATTTCCATGCTTATACAGATAGCGGTGTATGTATTTCCATGTTCATACAGATAGCGGTGTAGATATTTCCATGTTCATAGAGATAGCGGTGTAGATATTTCCATCTCCATACAGATAGCGGTGCTGATATTTCCATGTTTATACAGGTAGCGGTGTAGATATTTCCATGTTTATACAGATAGCGGTGTAGATATTTCCATATTTATACAGATAGCGGTGTATGTATTTCCAAGTTTATACAGATAGCGGTGAAGATATCTCCATCTTAATACAGATGGCGGTGTAGATATTTATATGTTCATTCAGATGGCGGTGCAGATATTTCCATGTTCATACAGATGGCGGTGTAGATATTTCCATGTTTATAGAGATAGCGGTGTAGTTATTTCCAAGTGTAAAGAGAAAGCTTTGTAGATATTTCCATGTATCTGCAGATAGCTGTGTAGATATTTCTATTTTCATGCAGATAGCGGTTTAGATATTTCCATGTTCAAACAGATAGCGGTGTAGATATTTCCATGTTCATACAGATAGCGGTGTAGATATTTCCATGTTTATACAGATAGCGGTGAAGATGTATGCAAGTTTACACAGATAGCGGTGTAGATATTTCCATGTTCATACAGATCGCGGTGTAGATATTTCCATGTTCATCCAGATGGCTGTGTAGACATATCCATGCTCATACAGATGGCGTTGAAGATATTTCCATGTTCATACAGATAGCGGTGTAGGTATTTCCATGTTCATACAGATAGCGGTGTATATATTTCCATGTTCATACTGATAGCGGTGCTGATATTTCCATGTTTATGCAGGTAGCGGTGTAGATATTTCCATGTTTATACAGATAGCTGTGTAGATATTTCCATGTTTATACAGATAGCGGTGTAGATATTTCCATGTTTATACAGATAGCGGTTTAGATATCTCCTTCTTAATACAGATGGCGGTGTAGATATTTATATGTTCATACAGATGGCGGTGTAGATATTTCCATGTTCATACAGATAGCGGTGTAGATATTTCCATGTGTAAAGAGATAGCTGTGTAGACATTTCCATGTATATGCAGATAGCTGTGCACATATTTCCATTTTCATGCAGATATCGGTTTAGATATTTCCATGTTCAAACAGATAGCGGTGTAGATATTTCCATGTTCATACAGATAACGGTGTAGATATTTCCATGTTTATACAGATAGCGGTGAAGATGTATGTATGTTTACACAGATAGCGGTGTAGATATTTCCATGTTCATACAGATAGCGGTGTAGATATTCCCATGTTCATCCAGATGGCTGTGTAGATATATCCATGTTCATACAGATAGTGGTGTAGATATTTCTATGTTCATACAGAGAGTGGTGTAGATATTTCCATGTTCATACAGATAGCGGTGTAGCTATTTCCATGTTCATACAGATAGCGGTGTAGATATTTCCATGTTCATACAGATAGCGGTGTAGATATTTCCATGTTCATACAGATAGCGGTGCTGATATTTCCATGTTTATACAGGTAGCGGTGTAGATATTTCCATGTTTATACAGGTAGCGGTGTAGATATTTCCCTCTTTATACAGGTAGCGGTGTAGATATTACCATGTTCATACAGATAACGGTGTAGATATTTCCATGTTTATACAGATAGTGGTGAAGATGTATGCTTGTTTACACAGATAGCGGTGTAGATAATTCCATGTTCATTCAGATAGCAGTGAAGATATTTCCATGTTCATCCAGATGGCTGTGTAGATATATCCATGCTCATAGAGATAGCGGTGTAGATATTTCCATGTTCATACAGATAGTGGTGTACATATTTCCATGTTCAGACAGATAGCGGTGTAGCTATTTCCATGTTCATACAGATAGCGGTGTAGATATTTCAATGTTCATACAGATAGCGGTGTAGATATTTCCATGTTCATACAGATAGCGGTGCTGATATTTCCATGTTTATACAGGTAGCGGTGTAGATATTTCCATGTTTATACAGATAGCGGTGTAGATAATTCCATGTTTATACAGATAGCGGTGTAGATATTTCCAGGTTTATACAGATAGCGGTGTAGATATCTCCATCTTAATATAGATGGCGGTGTAGATATTTATATGTTCATACAGATGGCGGTGCAGATATTTCCATGTTCATACAGATGGCGGTGTAGATATTTCCATGTTTATAGAGATAGCTTGGTAGTTATATCCATGTGTAAAGAGATAGCTTTGTAGACATTTCCATGTATAGGCAGATAGCTGTGTAGATATTTCCATTTTCATGCAGATAGCGGTGTATATATTTCCATTTTCAAACAGATAGCGGTTTAGATATTTCCATGTTCATACTGATAGCGGTGTAGATATTTCCATGTTTATACAGATAGCGGTGAAGATGTATGCATGTTTACACAGATAGCGGTGTATATATTTCCATGTTCATACAGATACCTGTGTAGATATTTCCATGTTCATCCAGATGGCTGTGTAGATATATCCATGTTCATACAGATGGCGGTGAAGATATTTCCATGTTCATACAGATAGCGGTGTAGCTATTTCCATGTTCTTACAGATAGTGGTGTAGATATTTCCATCTTCATCCAGATGGCTGTGTAGATATATCCATGTTCATACAGATGGCGGTGAAGATATTTCCATGTTCATACAGATAGCGGTGTAGATATTTCCATGTTCATACTGATAGTGGTGTAGATATTCCCATGTCCAGACAGATAGCGGTGTAGCTATTTCCATGTTCATACAGATAGCGGTGTAGATATTTCAATGTTCATACAGATAGCGGTGTAGATATTTCCATGTTCATACAGATAGCGGTGCTGATATTTCCATTTTTATACAGGTTGCGGTGTAGATATTTCCATGTTTATACAGATAGCGGTGTAGATATTTCCATGTTTATACAGATAGCGGTGTAGATATTTCCAGGTTTATACAGATAGCGGTGTAGATATCTCCATCTTAATATAGATGGCGGTGTAGATATTTATATGTTCATACAAATGGCGGTGCAGATATTTCCATGTTCATACAGATGGCGGTGTAGATATTTCCATGTTTATAGAGATAGCTTGGTAGTTATATCCATGTGTAAAGAGATATCTCTGTAGACATTTCCATGTATATGCAGATAGCTGTGTAGATATTTCCATTTTCATGCAGATAGCGGTGTAGATATTTCCATGTTCAAACAGATACCGGTTTAGATATTTCCTTGTTCATACTGATAGCGGTGTAGATATTTCCATGTTTATACAGATAGCGGTGAAGATGTATGCATGTTTACACAGATAGCGGTGTATATATTTCCATGTTCATACAGATACCTGTGTAGATATTTCCATGTTCATCCAGATGGCTGTGTAGATATATCCATGTTCATACAGATGGCGGTGAAGATATTTCCATGTTCATACAGATAGCGGTGTAGCTATTTGCATGTTCTTACAGATAGTGGTGTAGATATTTCCATCTTCATCCAGATGGCTGTGTAGATATATTCGTGTTCATACAGATGGCGGAGAAGATATTTCCATGTTCATACAGATAGCGGTGTAGATATTTCCATGTTCATACTGATAGTGGTGTAGATATTCCCATGTTCATCCAGATTCCTGTGTAGATATATCCATGTTCATACAGATAGCGGTGTAGATATTTCTATGTTCATACAGATAGTGGTGTAGATATTTCCATGTTCATACAGATAGCAGTGCTGATATTTCCATGTTTATACAGGTAGCGGTGTAGATATTTCCATGTTTATACAGATAGCGGTGTAGATATTTGAATGTTTATACAGATAGCGGTGTAGATATTTCCATGTTTATTCAGATAGCGGTGTAGATATCTCCATCTTAATACAGATGGCGGTGTAGATATTTATATGTTCATACAGATGGCCGTGCAGATATTTCCATGTTCATACAGATAGCTGTGTAGATATTTCCAAGTTTATGCAGATAGCTGTGTAGATATTTCCACTTTTAGGCAGATAGCGGTGTAGATATTTCCATGTTTAAACAGATAGCAGTGTAGATATTTCCATGTTCCTACAGAGGGCGGTGTAGATATTTACATGTTTATAGAGTTGGCGGTTTAGACATTTCCATGTTCGTACAGATGGCGGTGTAGCTATTTCCATGTTTATACAGATAGCGGTGTAGGTATTTCCATCTTTATACACATAATGGTGTACATCTTTCCATTTTTTTAGAGATAGCGGTGTAGATATTTCCATGTTTGCACTGATTGCGGTGTAGATATTTCCATGTTTATACAGATAGCAGTTTGGATATTTCCATGTTTATACAGATGACTGTGTAGATATTTCCATGTTTACAGAGATAGCGGTGTAGATATTTCCATGTTTACACAAATGGCGGTGTAGATATTTCCATGTTTACCCAGATAGCGGTGTAGATATTTCCATGTTTATACAGATAGCGGTGTAGATACTTGCATGTATATGGAGATAGCGGTGTAGATATTTCCATGTTTACCCAGATAGCGGTGTAGATATTTCCATGTTTATACAGATAGCGGTGTAGATACTTGCATGTATATAGAGATAGCGGTGTAGATATTTCCATGTTTATACAGATAGCGGTGTAAATATTTCCATGTTTATAGAGTTGGCGGTGTAGATATTTCCATGTTCATACAGATGGCGGTGCAGATTTTTCCATGTTTATATAGTTGGCAGTGTAGATATTTCCATGTTCATACTGATGGTTGTGAAGATATTTCCATGTATATACACATAACGGTGTAAATATTTCCAAGTTTTAAGAGATAGCGGTGTAGATATTTCCATGTTTACACAGAAGGAGTTGTAGATATTTCCATGTTTACACAGATAGCGGTGTAGATATATCCATGTTCCTACGGATGGCGGTGTAGATATTTCTGTGTTTATAGAGTTGGCGGTTTAGACTTTTCCATGTTCATACAGATGGCGGTGTAGATATTTCCATGTTTATACAGGTAGTGGTGTAGCTATTTCCATCTTATACACATTACCTTGGAGATATTTCCATGTTTTTAGAGATAGCGGTGAAGATATTTCCATGTTTATACAGATAGCGGTGTAGATATTTCCATGTTTACACAGATAGCGGTGTAGTTATTTCCATGTTTACACAGATAGAGGTTTAGATATTTCCATGTTTATACAGATAGCGGTGTAGATATTTCCACGTTTATAGAGATAGCGGTGTAGATAATTCCATGTTTATACAGATGGCGGTGTAGATATTTCCATGTTTATAGAGATAGCATGGTAGATATTTCCATCTTCCTGCTGATGGCGGTGTGGTTATTTCCGTGTTTATGGAGTTCGCGGTTTAGATATTTCGAAGTTTATACAGATGGCGGTGTAGGTATTTCCATGATTATACAGATAGGAGTGTAGATATTTCCATCTTTATACACATAGTGGTGTAGATATTTCCATGTTTTAAGAGATAGCGGTGTAGATATTTCCATGATTACACAGATAGCGGTGTAGATATTTCAATGTTTACAGAGAGCGGTGTACATATTTCCATGTTTATACAGATAGCGGAATAGATATTGCCAAGTTTATAAACATAGCGGTGTAGATATTTCCATGCTGATACACATGGCGGTGTAGATATTTCCATGTTTATGGAGATCGCGGTGTAGATATTTCCATGTTCATACAGATAGCGGTGTAGCTATTTCCATGTTCATACAGATAGCGGTGTAGATATTTCCATGTTCATACAGATAGCGGTGTAGCTATTTCCATGTTCATACAGATAGCGGTGTAGATATTTCCATGTTCATCCAGATGGCTGTGTAGATATATCCATGTTCATACAGATGGCGGTGAAGATATTTCCATGTTAATACAGATAGCGGTGTAGATATTTCCATGTTCATAGAGATAGTGGTGTAGATATTTCCATGTTCATACAGATAGCGGTGTAGCTATTTCCATGTTCATACAGATAGCGCTGTAGATATTTCCATGTTCATCCAGATGGCTGTGTAGATATATCCATGTTCATACAGATGGCGGTGAAGATATTTCCGTGTTCATACAGATAGCGGTGTAGATATTTCCATTTTCATACAGATAGCGGTGTAGATATTTCCATCTTCATCCAGATGGCTGTGTAGACATATCCATGCTCATACAGATGGCGGTGTAGATATTTCCATGTTCATACAGTTAGCGGTGTAGATATTTCCATGCTTATACAGATAGCGGTGTATGTATTTCCATGTTCATACAGATAGCGGTGTAGATATTTCCATGTTCATAGAGATAGCGGTGTAGATATTTCCATCTCCATACAGATAGCGGTGCTGATATTTCCATGTTTATACAGGTAGCGGTGTAGTTATTTCCATGTTTATACAGATAGCGGTGTAGATATTTCCATGTTTATACAGATAGCGGTGTATGTATTTCCAAGTTTATACAGATAGCGGTGAAGATATCTCCATCTTAATACAGATGGCGGTGTAGATATTTATATGTTCATTCAGATGGCGGTGCAGATATTTCCATGTTCATACAGATGGCGGTGTAGATATTTCCATGTTTATAGAGATAGCGGTGTAGTTATTTCCAAGTGTAAAGAGAAAGCTTTGTAGATATTTCCATGTATCTGCAGATAGCTGTGTAGATATTTCTATTTTCATGCAGATAGCGGTTTAGATATTTCCATGTTCAAACAGATAGCGGTGTAGATATTTCCATGTTCATACAGATAGCGGTGTAGATATTTCCATGTTTATACAGATAGCGGTGAAGATGTATGCAAGTTTACACAGATAGCGGTGTAGATATTTCCATGTTCATACAGATCGCGGTGTAGATATTTCCATGTTCATCCAGATGGCTGTGTAGACATATCCATGCTCATACAGATGGCGGTGAAGATATTTCCATGTTCATACAGATAGCGGTGTAGGTATTTCCATGTTCATACAGATAGCGGTGTATATATTTCCATGTTCATACTGATAGCGGTGCTGATATTTCCATGTTTATGCAGGTAGCGGTGTAGATATTTCCATGTTTATACAGATAGCTGTGTAGATATTTCCATGTTTATACAGATAGCGGTGTAGATATTTCCATGTTTATACAGATAGCGGTTTAGATATCTCCTTCTTAATACAGATGGCGGTGTAGATATTTATATGTTCATACAGATGGCGGTGTAGATATTTCCATGTTCAGACAGATAGCGGTGTAGATATTTCCATGTGTAAAGAGATAGCTGTGTAGACATTTCCATGTATATGCAGATAGCTGTGCACATATTTCCATTTTCATGCAGATATCGGTTTAGATATTTCCATGTTCAAACAGATAGCGGTGTAGATATTTCCATGTTCATACAGATAACGGTGTAGAAATTTCCATGTTTATACAGATAGCGGTGAAGATGTATGTATGTTTACACAGATAGCGGTGTAGATATTTCCATGTTCATACAGATAGCGGTGTAGATATTCCCATGTTCATCCAGATGGCTGTGTAGATATATCCATGTTCATACAGATAGTGGTGTAGATATTTCTATGTTCATACAGAGAGTGGTGTAGATATTTCCATGTTCATACAGATAGCGGTGTAGCTATTTCCATGTTCATACAGATAGCGGTGTAGATATTTCCATGTTCATACAGATAGCGGTGTAGATATTTCCATGTTCATACAGATAGCGGTGCTGATATTTCCATGTTTATACAGGTAGCGGTGTAGATATTTCCATGTTTATACAGGTAGCGGTGTAGATATTTCCATGTTTATACAGGTAGCGGTGTAGATATTACCATGTTCATACAGATAACGGTGTAGATATTTCCATGTTTATACAGATAGTGGTGAAGATGTATGCTTGTTTACACAGATAGCGGTGTAGATAATTCCATGTTCATTCAGATAGCAGTGAAGATATTTCCATGTTCATCCAGATGGCTGTGTAGATATATCCATGCTCATAGAGATAGCGGTGTAGATATTTCCATGTTCATACAGATAGTGGTGTACATATTTCCATGTTCAGACAGATAGCGGTGTAGCTATTTCCATGTTCATACAGATAGCGGTGTAGATATTTCAATGTTCATACAGATAGCGGTGTAGATATTTCCATGTTCATACAGATAGCGGTGCTGATATTTCCATGTTTATACAGGTAGCGGTGTAGATATTTCCATGTTTATACAGATAGCGGTGTAGATAATTCCATGTTTATACAGATAGCGGTGTAGATATTTCCAGGTTTATACAGATAGCGGTGTAGATATCTCCATCTTAATATAGATGGCGGTGTAGATATTTATATGTTCATACAGATGGCGGTGCAGATATTTCCATGTTCATACAGATGGCGGTGTAGATATTTCCATGTTTATAGAGATAGCTTGGTAGTTATATCCATGTGTAAAGAGATAGCTTTGTAGACATTTCCATGTATAGGCAGATAGCTGTGTAGATATTTCCATTTTCATGCAGATAGCGGTGTAGATATTTCCATTTTCAAACAGATAGCGGTTTAGATATTTCCATGTTCATACTGATAGCGGTGTAGATATTTCCATGTTTATACAGATAGCGGTGAAGATGTATGCATGTTTACACAGATAGCGGTGTATATATTTCCATGTTCATACAGATACCTGTGTAGATATTTCCATGTTCATCCAGATGGCTGTGTAGATATATCCATGTTCATACAGATTGCGGTGAAGATATTTCCATGTTCATACAGATAGCGGTGTAGCTATTTCCATGTTCTTACAGATAGTGGTGTAGATATTTCCATCTTCATCCAGATGGCTGTGTAGATATATCCATGTTCATACAGATGGCGGTGAAGATATTTCCATGTTCATACAGATAGCGGTGTAGATATTTCCATTTTCATACTGATAGTGGTGTAGATATTCCCATGTCCAGACAGATAGCGGTGTAGCTATTTCCATGTTCATACAGATAGCGGTGTAGATATTTCAATGTTCATACAGATAGCGGTGTAGATATTTCCATGTTCATACAGATAGCGGTGCTGATATTTCCATTTTTATACAGGTTGCGGTGTAGATATTTCCATGTTTATACAGATAGCGGTGTAGATATTTCCATGTTTATACAGATAGCGGTGTAGATATTTCCAGGTTTATACAGATAGCGGTGTAGATATCTCCATCTTAATATAGATGGCGGTGTAGATATTTATATGTTCATACAGATGGCGGTGCAGATATTTCCATGTTCATACAGATGGCGGTGTAGATATTTCCATGTTTATAGAGATAGCTTGGTAGTTATATCCATGTGTAAAGAGATAGCTCTGTAGACATTTCCATGTATATGCAGATAGCTGTGTAGATATTTCCATTTTCATGCAGATAGCGGTGTAGATATTTCCATGTTCAAACAGATACCGGTTTAGATATTTCCTTGTTCATACTGATAGCGGTGTAGGTATTTCCATGTTTATACAGATAGCGGTGAAGATGTATGCATGTTTACACAGATAGCGGTGTATATATTTCCATGTTCATACAGATACCTGTGTAGATATTTCCATGTTCATCCAGATGGCTGTGTAGATATATCCATGTTCATACAGATGGCGGTGAAGATATTTCCATGTTCATACAGATAGCGGTGTAGCTATTTGCATGTTCTTACAGATAGTGGTGTAGATATTTCCATCTTCATCCAGATGGCTGTGTAGATATATCCATGTTCATACAGATGGCGGAGAAGATATTTCCATGTTCATACAGATAGCGGTGTAGATATTTCCATGTTCATACTGATAGTGGTGTAGATATTCCCAAGTTCATCCAGATTCCTGTGTGGATATATCCATGTTCATACAGATAGCGGTGTAGATATTTCTATGTTCATACAGATAGTGGTGTAGATATTTCCATGTTCATACAGATAGCGGTGTAGCTATTTCCATGTTCATACAGATAGCGGTGTAGATATTTCCATGTTCATACAGATAGCGGTGTAGATATTTCCATGTTCATACAGATAGCGGTGCTGATATTTCCATGTTTATACAGGTAGCGGTGTAGATATTTCCATGTTTATGCAGGTAGCGGTGTAGATATTTCCATGTTTATACAGGTAGCGGTGTAGATATTACCATGTTCATACAGATAACGGTGTAGATATTTCCATGTTTATACAGATAGTGGTGAAGATGTATGCTTGTTTACACAGATAGCGGTGTAGATAATTCCATGTTCATACAGATAGCAGTGTAGATATTTCCATGTTCATCCAGATGGCTGTGTAGATATATCCATGTTCATACAGATAGCGGTGTAGATATTTCCATGCTCATACAGATAGTGGTGTAGATATTTCCATGTTAATACAGATAGCGGTGTAGCTATTTCCATGTTCATACAGATAGCGGTGTAGATATTTCAATGTTCATACAGATAGCGGTGTAGATATTTCCATGTTCATACAGATAGCGGTGCTGATATTTCCATGTTTATACAGGTAGCGGTGTAGATATTTCCATGTTTATACAGATAGCGGTGTAGATATTTCCATGTTTATACAGATAGCGGTTTAGATATTTCCAGGTTTATACAGATAGCGGTGTAGATATCTCCATCTTAATATAGATGGCCGTGTAGATATGCATATGTTGATACAGATGGCGGTGCAGATATTTCCATGTTCATACAGATGGTGGTGTAGATATTTCCATGTTTATAGAGATAGCGGGGTAGTTATATCCATGTGTAAAGAGATAGCTTTGTAAACATTTCCATGTATATGCAGATAGCTGTGTAGATATTTCCATTTTCATGCAGATAGCGGTGTAGATATTTCCATGTTCAAACAGATAGCGGTTTAGATATTTCCATGTTCATACAGATAGCGGTGTAGATATTTCCATGTTTATACAGGTAGCGGTGAAGATGTATTCATGTTTACACAGATAGCGGTGTATATATTTCCATGTTCATACAGATGGCGGTGTAGATATTTCCATGTTCATCCAGATGGCTGTGTAGATATATCCATGATCATACAGATGGCGGTGAAGATATTTCCGTTTTCATACAAATAGCCGTGTAGATATTTCCATGTTCATACAGACAGTGGTGTAGATATTTCCATATTCATACAGATAGCGGTGTAGCTATTTCCAAGTTCATACAGATAGCGGTGTAGATATTTCCATGTTCATCCAGATGGCTGTGTAGATATATCCATGTTCATACAGATGGCGGTGAAGATATTTCCATGTTCATACAGATAGCGGTGTGGATATTTCCATGTTCATACAGATAGCGGTGTAGATATTTCCATGTTCATACAGATAGAGGGGCTGATATTTCCATGTTCATACAGAGAGCGGTGCTGATATTTCCATGTTTATACAGGTAGCGGTGTAGATATTTCCATGGTTATACAGGTAGCGGTGTAGATATTTCCATGTTTATACAGCTAGCGGTGTAGATATTACCATGTTCATACAGATAACGGTGTAGATATTTCCATGTTTATACAGATAGCGGTGAAGATGTCTGCTTGTTTACACAGATAGCGGTGTAGATATTTCCATGTTCATACAGATAGCAGTGTAGATATTTCCATGTTCATCCAGATGGCTGTGTAGATATATACATGTTCATACAGATAGCGGTGTAGATATTTCCATGTTCATACAGATAGTGGTGTAGATATTTCCATGTTAATACAGATAGCGGTGTAGCTATTTCCATGTTCATACAGATAGCGGTGTAGATATTTCCATGTTCATACAGATAGCGGTGTAGATATTTCCAAGTTCATACAGATAGCCGTGCTGATATTTCCATGTTTATACAGGTAGCGGTGTAGATATTTCCATGTTTATACAGATAGCGGTGTAGATATTTCCAGGTTTATACAGATAGCGGTGTAGATAGCTCCATCTTAATATAGATGGCGGTGTATATGTTTATATGTTCATACAGATGGCGGTGCAGATATTTCCGTGTTCATACAGATGGCGGTGTAGATATTTCCATGTTTATAGAGATAGCTTGATAGTTATATCCATGTGTAAAGAGATAGCTCTGTAGACATTTCCATGTATATGCAGATAGCTGTGTAGATATTTCCATTTTCATGCAGATAGCGGTTTAGATATTTCCATGTTCAAACAGATAGCGGTGTATCTATTTCCATGTTCATACACATAGCAGTGTAGATATTTCCATGTTCATCCAGACGGCTGTGTAGATATATCCATGTTCATACAGATGGCGGTGAAGATATTTCCATGTTCATAAGGACAGCGGTGTAGATATTTCCATGTTCATACAGATAGCGGTGTAGATATTTCCTTGTTCATACAGATAGAGGGGCTGATATTTCCATGTTCATACAGAGAGCGGTGCTGATATTTCCATGTTCATACAGATAGCGGTGTAGTTATTTCCATGTGTAAAGAGATAGCTGTGTAGATATTTCCATGTATATGCAGATAGCTGTGTAGATATTTCCATTTTCATGCTGATAGCGGTTTAGATATTTCCATGTTCAAACAGATAGCGGTGTAGATATTTCCATGTTCATACAGATAGCGGTGTAGATATTTCCATGCTTATACAGATAGCGGTGAAGATGTATGCATGTTTACACAGAAAGCGGTGTAGATATTTCCATGTTCATGCAGATAGCGGTGTAGATATTTCCATGTTCATCCAGATGGCTGTGTAGATATATCCATGTTCATACAGATGGCGGTTTAGATATTTCCATGTTCATACAGATAGTGGTGTAGATATTTCCATGTTCATACAGATAGCATTGTAGCTATTTCCATGTTCATACAGATAGCGGTGTAGATATTTCCATGTTCTTAGAGATAGTGGTGTAGATATTTCCATGTTCATAAAGATAGCGGTGCTGATATTTCCATGTTTATACAGGTAGCGGTGTAGATATTTCCATGTTTATACAGATAGCGGTGTAGATATTTCCATGTTTATACAGATAGCGGTGTAGATATTTCCAAGTTTATACACATAGCGGTGAAGATATCTCCATCTTAATACAGATGGCGGTGTAGATATTTATATGTTCATACAGATGGCGGTGCACATATTTCCATATTCATACAGATGGTGGTGTAGATATTTCCATGTTTATGGAGATAGCGGTGTAGTTATTTCCATGTGTAAAGAGATAGCTTTGTAGATATTTCCATGTATATGCAGATAGCTGTGTAGATATTTCTATTTTTATGCAGATAGCGGTTTAGATATTTCCATGTTCAAACAGATAGCGGTGTAGATATTTCCATGTTCATACAGATAGCGGTGAGGATATTTCCATGTTTATACAGATGGTGGTGAAGATGTATGCATGTTTACACAGATAGCGGTATAGATATTTCCATGTTCATACAGATCGCGGTGTAGATATTTCCATGTTCATGCAGATCGTGGTGTAGATATTTCCATGTTCATCTAGATGGCTTTGTAGACATATCCATGTTCATACACATGGCGGTGAAGATATTTCCACGTTCATACAGATAGCGGTGTAGATATTTCCATGTTCAAACAGATTGCGGTGTAGATATTTCCATGTTCATACAGATACCGGTGTAGATATTTCCATGTTCATACAGATAGCGGTGTAGATATTTCCATGTTCATACAGATAGCGGTGTAGATATTTCCATGTTCATACAGATAGCGGTGCTGATATTTCCATGTTTATACAGGTAGTGGTGTAGGTATCTCCATCTTAATACAGATGGCGGTGTAGATAGTTATATGTTCATACAGATGGCGGTGCAGATATTTCCATGTTCATACAGATGTCGGTGTAGATATTTCCATGTTCATACAGATAGCTGTGTAGATATTTCCATGTTTATACAGATAGCGATGAAGATGTATGCATGTTTACACATATAGCGGTGTAGATATTTCCATGTTCATACAGATCGCGGTGTAGATAATTCCATGTTCATCTAGATGGCTGCGTAGACATATCCATGTTCATATAGATGGCGGTGAAGATATTTCCATGTTCATGCAGATAGCGGTGTAGATATTTCCATGTTCAAACAGATAGCGGTGTAGATATTTCCATGTTCATACAGATAGCGGTGTAGATATTTCCATGTTCATACAGATAGCGGTGTAGATATTTCCATGTTCATACAGATTGCGGTGTAGATATTTCCATGTTCATACAGATGGCGGTGCAGATATTTCCATGTTCATACAGATGGTGGTGTAGATATTTCCATGTTCATACAGATAGCGGTGTAGTTATTTCCATGTGTTAAGAGATACCTGTGTAGATATTTAAATGTATATGCAGATAGCAGTGTAGATATTTCCATTTTCATGCAGATAGCGGTGTAGATATTTCCATGTTCAAACAGATCGCGGTGTAGATATTTCCATGTTCATCTAGATGGCTGCGTAGACATATCCATGTTCATACCGATAGCGGTGTAGATATTTCCATGTTCATACAGATAGTGGTGTAGATATTTCCATGTTGATACAGATGGCTGTGTAGATATATCCATGTTCATTCAGATAGCGGTGCTGATATTTCCATGTTTATGCAGGTAGCGGTGTAGATATTTCCATGTTTATACAGATAGCGGTGTAGATATTTCCATGTTTATACAGATAGCGGTGTAGATATTTCCATGTTTATTCAGATAGCGGTGTAGATATCTCCATCTTAATACAGATGGCGGTGTAGATATTTATATGTTCATACAGATGGCGGTGCAGATATTTCCATGTTCATACAGATGGCGGTGTAGATATTTCCATGTTCATACAGATAGCGCTGTAGTTATTTCCATGTGTAAAGAGATAGCTGTGTAGATATTTCCATGTGTATGCAGATAGCTGTGTAGATATTTCCATTTTCATGCTGATAGTGGTTTAGATATTTCCATGTTCAAACAGATAGCGGTGTAGATATTTCCATGTTCATCCAGATAGCGGTGTAGGTATTTCCATGCTTATACAGATTGCGGTGAAGATGTATGCATGTTTACAGAGATAGCGGTGTAGATATTTCCATGTTCATGCAGACAGCGCTGTAGATATTTCCATGTTCATCCAGATGGCTGTGTAGATATATCCATGTTCATAAAGATGGCGGTTTAGATATTTCCATGTTCATACAGATAGTGGTGTAGATATTTCCATGTTCATACAGATAGCATTGTAGCTATTTCCATGTTCATACAGATAGCGGTGTAGATATTTCCATGTTCTTAGAGATAGTGGTGTAGTTATTTCCATTTTCATACAGATAGCGGTGCTGATATTTCCATGTTTATACAGGTAGCGGTGTAGATATTTCCAGGTTTATACAGATAGCGGTGTAGATATTTCCATGTTTATACAGATAGCGGTGTAGATATTTCCATGTTTATACACAAAGCGGTGAAGATATCTCCATCTTAATACAGATGGCGGTGTAGATATTTATATGTTCATACAGATGGCGGTGCAGATATTTCCATGTTCATACAGATGGCGGTGTAGATATTTCCATGTTTATGGAGATAGCGGTGTAGATATTTCCATATTTATACAGATAGCGGTGAAGATGTATGCATGTTTACACAGATAGCAGTGTATATATTTCCATGTTCATCCAGAGGGCTATGTAGATTTATCCATGTTCATACAGCTAGCGGTGTAGATATTTCCATGTTCATACAGATCGCGGTGTGGATATTTCCATGTTCATCTAGATGGCTGCGTAGACATATCCATGTTCATACAGATGGCGGTGAATATATTTCCATGTTCATGCAGATAGCGATGTAGTTATTTCCATGTGTAAAGAGATAGCTGTGTAGATATTTCCATGTATATGCAGATAGCTGTGTAGATATTTCCATTTTCATGCTGATAGCAGTTTAGATATTTCCATGTTCAAACAGATAGCGGTGTAGATATTTCCATGTTCATACAGATAGCGGTGTAGATATTTCCATGCTTATACAGATTGCGGTGAAGATGTATGCATGTTTACACAGATAGCGGTGTAGATATTTCCATGTTCATGCAGATAGCGGTGAAGATATTTCCATGTTCATCCAGATGGCTGTGTAGATATATCCATGTTCATACAGATGGCGGTTTAGATATTTCCATGTTCATACAGATAGTGGTGTAGATATTTCCATGTTCATACAGATAGCATTGTAGCTATTTCCGTGTTCATACAGATAGCGGTGTAGATATTTCCATGTTCTTAGAGATAGTGATGTAGATATTTCCATGTTCATACAGATAGCGGTGCTGATATTTCCATGTTTATACAGGTAGCGGTGTAGATATTTCCATGTTTATACAGACAGCGGTGTAGATATTTCCATGTTTATACAGATAGCGGTGTAGATATTTCCAAGTTTATACACATAGCGGTGAAGATATCTCCATCTTTATACAGATGGCGGTGTAGATATTTATATGTTCATACAGATGGCGGTGCAGATATTTCCATGTTCATACAGATGGCGGTGTAGATATTTCCATGTTTATAGAGATAGCGGTGTAGTTATTTCCATGTGTAAAGAGATAGCATTGCAGATATTTCCATGTATATGCAGATAGCTGTGTAGATATTTCTATTTTTATGCAGATAGCGGTTTAGATATTTCCATGTTCAAACAGATAGCGGTGTAGATATTTCCATGTTCATACAGATAGCGGTGTAGATATTTCCATGTTTATACAGATAGCGGTGAAGATGTATGCATGTTTACACAGATAGCGGTGTATATATTTCCATGTTCATACAGATACCTATGTAGATATTTCCATGTTCATCCAGATGGCTGTGTAGATATATCCATGTTCATACAGATGGCGGTGAAGATATTTCCATGTTCATACAGATAGCGGTGTAGCTATTTCCATGTTCTTACAGATAGTGGTGTAGATATTTCCATCTTCATCCAGATGGCTGTGTAGATATATCCATGTTCATACAGATGGCGGTGAAGATAATTCCATGTTCATACAGATAGCGGTGTAGATATTTCCATGTTCATACTGATAGTGGTGTAGATATTCCCATGTTCATCCAGATGGCTGTGTAGATATATCCATGTTCATACAGATAGCGGTGTAGATATTTCTATGTTCATACAGATAGTGGTGTAGATATTTCCATGTTCATACAGATAGCGGTGTAGCTATTTCCATGTTCATACAGATAGCGGTGTAGATATTTCCATGTTCATACAGATAGCGGTGTAGATATTTCCATGTTCATACAGATAGCGGTGCTGATATTTCCATGTTTATACAGGTAGCGGTGTAGATATTTCCATGTTTATGCAGGTAGCGGTGTAGATATTTCCATGTTTATACAGGTAGCGGTGTACATATTACCATGTTCATACAGATAACGGTGTAGATATTTCCATGTTTATACAGATAGTGGTGAAGATGTATGCTTGTTTACACAGATAGCGGTGTAGATAATTCCATGTTCATACAGATAGCAGTGTAGATATTTCCATGTTCATCCAGATGGCTGTGTAGATATATCCATGTTCATACAGATAGCGGTGTAGATATTTCCATGCTCATACATATAGTGGTGTAGATATTTCCATGTTAATACAGATAGCGGTGTAGCTATTTCCATGTTCATACAGATAGCGGTGTAGATATTTCAATGTTCATACAGATAGCGGTGTAGATATTTCCATGTTCATACAGATAGCGGTGCTGATATTTCCATGTTTATACAGGTAGCGGTGTAGATATTTCCATGTTTATACAGATAGCGGTGTAGATATTTCCATGTTTATACAGATAGCGGTTTAGATATTTCCAGGTTTATACAGATAGCGGTGTAGATATCTCCATCTTAATATAGATGGCCGTGTAGATATGTATATGTTGATACAGATGGCGGTGCAGATATTTCCATGTTCATACAGATGGTGGTGTAGATATTTCCATGTTTATAGAGATGGCGGGGTAGTTATATCCATGTGTAAAGAGATAGCTTTGTAGACATTTCCATGTATATGCAGATAGCTGTGTAGATATTTCCATTTTCATGCAGATAGCGGAGTAGATATTTCCATGTTCAAACAGATAGCGGTTTAGATATTTCCATGTTCATACAGATAGCGGTGTAGATATTTCCATGTTTATACAGGTAGCGGTGAAGATGTATTCATGTTTACACAGATAGCGGTGTATATATTTCCATGTTCATACAGATAGCTGTGTAAATATTTCCATGTTCATCCAGATGGCTGTGTAGATATATCCATGTTCATACAGATGGCGGTGAAAATATTTCCATGTTCATTCAGATAGCGGTGTAGCTATTTCCATGTTCATACAGATAGCGGTGTAGATATTTCCATGTTCATCCAGATGGCTGTGTAGATATATCCATGATCATACAGATGGCCATGAAGATATTTCCGTTTTCATACAAATAGCCGTGTAGATATTTCCATGTTCATACAGATAGTGGTGTAGATATTTCCATATTCATACAGATAGCGGTGTAGCTATTTCCAAGTTCATACAGATAGCGGTGTAGATATTTCCATGTTCATCCAGATGGCTGTGTAGATATATCCATGTTCATACAGATGGCGGTGAAGATATTTCCATGTTCATACAGATAGCGGTGTGGATATTTCCATGTTCATACAGATAGCGGTGTAGATATTTCCATGTTCATACAGATAGAGGGGCTGATATTTCCATGTTCATACAGAGAGCGGTGCTGATATTTCCATGTTTATACAGGTAGCGGTGTAGATATTTCCATGGTTATACAGGTAGCGGTGTAGATATTTCCATGTTTATACAGCTAGCGGTGTAGATATTACCATGTTCATACAGATAACGGTGTAGATATTTCCATGTTTATACAGATAGCGGTGAAGATGTCTGCTTGTTTACACAGATAGCGGTGTAGATATTTCCATGTTCATACAGATAGCAGTGTAGATATTTCCATGTTCATCCAGATGGCTGTGTAGATATATACATGTTCATACAGATAGCGGTGTAGATATTTCCATGTTCATACAGATAGTGGTGTAGATATTTCCATGTTAATACAGATAGCGGTGTAGCTATTTCCATGTTCATACAGATAGCGGTGTAGATATTTCCATGTTCATACAGATAGCGGTGTAGATATTTCCATGTTCATACAGATAGCCGTGCTGATATTTCCATGTTTATACAGGTAGCGGTGTAGATATTTCCATGTTTATACAGATAGCGGTGTAGATATTTCCAGGTTTATACAGATAGCGGTGTAGATATCTCCATCTTAATATAGATGGCGGTGTATATGTTTATATGTTCATACAGATGGCGGTGCAGATATTTCCGTGTTCATACAGATGGCGGTGTAGATATTTCCATGTTTATAGAGATAGCGGTGTAGTTATTTCCATGTGTAAAGAGATAGCTGTGTAGATATTTCCATGTATATGCAGATAGCTGTGTAGATATTTCCATTTTCATGCAGATAGCGGTTTAGATATTTCCATGTTCAAACAGATAGCGGTGTATCTATTTCCATGTTCATACAGATAGCAGTGTAGATATTTCCATGTTCATCCAGATGGCTGTGTAGATATATCCATGTTCATACAGATGGCGGTGAAGATATTTCCATGTTCATACGGACAGCGGTGTAGATATTTCCATGTTCATACAGATAGCGGTGTAGATATTTCCTTGTTCATACAGATAGAGGGGCTGATATTTCCATGTTCATACAGAGAGCGGTGCTGATATTTCCATGTTTATACTGGTAGCGGTGTGGATATTTCCATGTTTATACAGTTAGCGGTGTAGATATTTCCATGTTTATACAGATAGCGGTGTAGATATTTCCATGTTCATCCAGATGGCTGTGTAGATATGTCCATGTTCATAGAGATAGAGGTGTAGTTATTTCCATGTTCATACAGGTAGTGCTGTAGATATTTCCATGTTCATACAGATAGTGGTGTAGCTATTTCCATATTCATACAGATTGCGGTGTAGATATTTCCATGTTCATAGAGATGGCGGTGTAGATATTTATATGTTCATACAGATGGCGGTGCAGATATTTCCATGTTCATACAGATGGTGGTGTAGATATTTCCTTGTTTATAGAGATAGCGCTGAATTTATTTCCATGTGTAAAGAGATAGCTGTGTAGATATTTCCATGTTCATACAGATAGCGGTGTAGATATTTCCATGTTCATCCAGATGGCTGTGTAGATATATCCATGTTCATACTGATGGCGGTGAAGATATTTCCAAGTTCATACAGATAGCTCTGTAGTTATTTCCATGTGTAAAGAGATAGTTGTGTAGATATTTCCATGTATATGCAGATAGCTGTGCAGATATTTCCATTTTCATGCAGATAGCGGTTTAGATATTTCCATGTTCAAACAGATAGCGGTGTAGATATTTCCATGTTCATAGAGATAGTGGTGTAGATATTTCCATGTTCATACAGATAGAGGGGCTGATAATTCCATGTTCATACAGATAGAGGTGCTGATATTTCCATGTTTATACATGTAGCGGTGTAGATATTTCCAAGTTTATACAGATAGCCGTGTAGATATTTCCATGTTTATACAGATAGCGGTGTAGATATTTCCATGTTTATACAGATAGCGGTGTAGATATCTCCATCTTAATACAGATGGCGGTGTAGATATTTATTTGTTCATACAGATGGCGGTGCAGATATTTCCATGTTCATACAGATGGCGGTGTAGATATTTCCATGTTCATGCAGATAGCTGTGTAGATATTTCTATTTTTATGCAGATAGCGGTTTAGATATTTCCATGTTCAAACAGATAGCGGTGTAGATATTTCCATGTTCATACAGATAGCGGTGTGGATATTTCCATGTTTATACAGATGGTGGTGAAGATGTATGCATGTTTACACAGATAGCGGTATAGATATTTCCATGTTCATACAGATCGCGGTGTAGATATTTCCATGTTCATGCAGATCGCGGTGTAGATATTTCCATGTTCATCTAGATGGCTTTGTAGACATATCCATGTTCATACACATGGCGGTGAAGATATTTCCATGTTTATACAGGTAGTGGTGTAGGTATCTCCATCTTAATACAGATGGCGGTGTAGATAGTTATATGTTCATACAGATGTCGGTGCAGATATTTCCATGTTCATACAGATGTCGGTGTAGATATTCCCATGTTCATACAGATAGCGGTGTAGATATTTCCAAGTTTATACAGATAGCGATGAAGATGTATGCATGTTTACACAGATAGCGGTGTAGATATTTCCATGTTCATACAGATCGTGGTGTAGATAATTCCATGTTCATCTAGATGGCTGCATAGACATATCCATGTTCATATAGATGGCGGTGAAGATATTTCCATGTTCATGCAGATAGCGGTGTAGATATTTCCATGTTCAAACAGATAGCGGTGTAGATATTTCCATGTTCATACAGATAGCGGTGTAGATATTTCCATGTTCATACAGATAGCGGTGTAGATATTTCCATGTTCATACAGATTGCGGTGTAGATATTTCCATGTTCATACAGATGGCGGTGCAGATATTTCCATGTTCATACAGATGGTGGTGTAGATATTTCCATGTTCATACAGATAGCGGTGTAGTTATTTCCATGTGTTAAGAGATAGCTGTGTAGATATTTAAATGTATATGCAGATAGCAGTGTAGATATTTCCATTTTCATGCAGATAGCGGTGTAGATATTTCCATGTTCAAACAGATCGCGGTGTAGATATTTCCATGTTCATCTAGATGGCTGCGTAGACGTATACATGTTCATACAGATAGCGGTGTAGATATTTCCATGTTCATACAGATAGTGGTGTAGATATTTCCATGTTGATACAGATGGCTGTGTAGATATATCCATGTTCATTCAGATAGCGGTGCTGATATTTCCATGTTTATGCAGGTAGCGGTGTAGATATTTCCATGTTTATACAGATAGCGGTGTAGATATTTCCATGTTTATACAGATAGCGGTGTAGATATTTCCATGTTTATTCAGATAGCGGTGTAGATATCTCCATCTTAATACAGATGGCGGTGTAGATATTTATATGTTCATACAGATGGCGGTGCAGATATTTCCATGTTCATACAGATGGCGGTGTAGATATTTCCATGTTCATACAGATAGCGGTGTAGTTATTTCCATGTGTAAAGAGATAGCTGTGTAGATATTTCCATGTATATGCAGATAGCTGTGTAGATATTTCCATTTTCATGCTGATAGTGGTTTAGATATTTCCATGTTCAAACAGATAGCGGTGTAGATATTTCCATGTTCATACAGATAGCGGTGTAGATATTTCCATGCTTATACAGATTGCGGTGAAGATGTATGCATGTTTACACAGATAGCGGTGTAGATATTTCCATGTTCATGCAGATAGCGGTGTAGATATTTCCATGTTCATCCAGATGGCTGTGTAGATATATCCATGTTCATAAAGATGGCGGTTTAGATATTTCCATGTTCATACAGATAGTGGTGTAGATATTTCCATGTTCATACAGATAGCATTGTAGCTATTTCCATGTTCATACAGATAGCGGTGTAGATATTTCCATGTTCTTAGAGATAGTGGTGTAGTTATTTCCATTTTCATACAGATAGCGGTGCTGATATTTCCATGTTTATACAGGTAGCGGTGTAGATATTTCCATGTTTATACAGATAGCGGTGTAGATATTTCCATGTTTATACAGATAGCGGTGTAGATATTTCCAAGTTTATACACAAAGCGGTGAAGATATCTCCATCTTAATACAGATGGCGGTGTAGATATTTATATGTTCATACAGATGGCGGTGCAGATATTTCCATGTTCATACAGATGGCGGTGTAGATATTTCCATGTTTATGGAGATAGCGGTGTAGTTATTTCCATGTGTAAAGAGATAGCTTTGTAGATATTTCCATGTATATGCAGATAGCTGTGTAGATATATCTATTTTTATGCAGATAGCGGTTTAGATATTTCCATGTTCAAACAGATAGCGGTGTAGATATTTCCATGTTCATACAGATAGCGGTGTAGATATTTCCATGTTTATACAGATAGCGGTGAAGATGTATGCATGTTTACACAGATAGCAGTGTATATATTTCCATGTTCATCCAGAGGGCTATGTAGATTTATCCATGTTCATACAGCTAGCGGTGTAGATATTTCCATGTTCATACAGATCGCGGTGTGGATATTTCGATGTTCATCTAGATGGCTGCGTAGACATATCCATGTTCATACAGATGGCGGTGAAGATATTTCCATGTTCATGCAGATAGCGATGTAGTTATTTCCATTTGTAAAGAGATAGCTGTGTAGATATTTCCATGTATATGCAGATAGCTGTGTAGATTTTTCCATTTTCATGCTGATAGCGGTGTAGATATTTCCATGTTTACACAGATAGCGGTGTAGATATTTCCATGTTCATGCAGATAGCGGTGAGGATATTTCCATGTTCATCCAGATGGCTGTGTAGATATATCCATGTTCATACAGATGGCGGTTTTGATATTTCCATGTTCATACAGATAGTGGTGTAGATATTTCCATGTTCATACAGATAGCATTGTAGCTATTTCCATGTTCATACAGATAGCGGTGTAGATATTTCCATATTCTTAGAGATAGTGATGTAGATATTTCCATGTTCATACAGATAGCGGTGCTGATATTTCCATGTTTATACAGGTAGCGGTGTAGATATTTCCATGTTTATACAGACAGCGGTGTAGATATTTCCATGTTTATACAGATAGCGGTGTAGATATTTCCAAGTTTATACACATAGCGGTGAAGATATCTCCATCTTTATACAGATGGCGGTGTAGATATTTATATGTTCATGCAGATGGCGGTGCAGATATTTCCATGTTCATACAGATGGCGGTGTAGATATTTCCATGTTTATAGAGATAGCGGTGTAGTTATTTCCATGTGTAAAGAGATAGCATTGCAGATATTTCCATGTATATGCAGATAGCTGTGTAGATATTTCTATTTTTATGCAGATAGCGGTTTAGATATTTCCATGTTCAAACAGATAGCGGTGTAGATATTTCCATGTTCATACAGATAGCGGTGTAGATATTTCCATGTTTATACAGATAGCGGTGAAGATGTATGCATGTTTACACAGATAGCGGTGTAGATATTTCCATGTTCATACAGATCGCGGTGTAGATAATTCCATGTTCATCTAGATGGCTGTGTAGATATATCCATGTTCATACAGATGGCGGTGAAGATATTTCCATGTTCATGCAGATAGCGGTGTAGATATTTCCATGTTCAAACAGATAGCGGTGTAGATATTTCCATGTTCATACAGATAGCGGTGTAGATATTTCCATGTCCATACAGATAGCGGTGTAGATATTTCCATGTTCATACAGATTGCAGTGTAGTTATTTCCATGTTCATACAGATGGCGGTGCAGATATTTCCATGTTCATACAGATGGTGGTGTAGATATTTCCATGTTCATACAGATAGCGGTGTAGTTATTTCCATGTGTTAAGAGATAGCTGTGTAGATATTTAAATGTATATGCAGATAGCAGTGTACACATTTCCATTTTCATGCAGATAGCGGTGTAGATGTTTCCATGTTCAAACAGATAGCGGTGTAGGTATTTCCATGTTCATACAGATAGCGGTGTAGATATTTCCATGTTCATACAGATAGTGGTGTAGATATTTCCATGTTCATACAGATAGCATTGTAGCTATTTCCATGTTCATACAGATAGCGGTGTAGATATTTCCATGTTCTTAGAGATAGTGGTGTAGATATTTCCATGTTCATACAGATAGCGGTGCTGATATTTCCATGTTTATACAGGTAGCGGTGTAGATATTTCCATGTTTATACAGATAGCGGTGTAGATATTTCCATGTTTATACAGATAGCAGTGTAGATATTTCCAAGTTTAAACACATAGCGGTGAAGATATCTCCATCTTAATACAGATGGCGGTGTAGATATTTATATGTTAATACAGATGGCGGTGCAGATATTTCCATGTTCATACAGATGGCGGTGTAGATATTTCCATGTTAATAGAGATAGCGGTGTAGTTATTTCCATGTGTAAAGAGATAGCTTTGTAGATATTTCCATGTATATGCAGATAGCTGTGTAGATATTTCTATTTTTATGCAGATAGCGGTTTAGATATTTCCATGTTCAAACAGATAGCGGTGTAGATATTTCCATGTTCATACAGATAGCGGTGTAGATATTTCCATGTTTATACAGATAGCGGTGAAGATGTATGCATGTTTACACAGATAGCAGTGTGGATATTTCCATGTTCATCCAGAGGACTATGTAGATTTATCCATGTTCATACAGCTAGCGGTGTAGATATTTCCATGTTCATACAGATCGCGGTGTGGATATTTCCATGTTCATCTAGATGGCTGCGTAGGCATATCCATGTTCATACAGATGGCGGTGAAGATATTTCCATGTTCATGCAGATAGCGATGTAGTTATTTCCATGTGTAAAGAGATAGCTGTGTAGATATTTCCATGTTTATACAGATAGCGGTGAAGATGTATGCATGTTTACACAGATAGCGGTGTAGATATTTCCATGTTCATACAGATCGCGGTGAAGATAATTCCATGTTCATCTAGATGGCTGCGTAGTCATATCCATGTTCATACAGATGGCGGTGAAGATATTTCCATGTTCATGCAGATAGCGGTGTAGATATTTCCATGTTCAAACAGATAGCGGTGTAGATATTTCCATGTTCATACAGATAGCGGTGTAGATATTTCCATGTTCATACAGATAGCGGTGTAGATATTTCCATGTTCATACAGATTGCGGTGTAGATATTTCCATGTTCATACAGATGGCGGTGCAGATATTTCCATGTTCATACAGATGGTGGTGTAGATATTTCCATGTTCATACAGATAGCGGTGTAGTTATTTCCATGTGTTAAGAGATAGCTGTGTAGATATTTAAATGTATATGCAGATAGCAGTGTAGATATTTCCATTTTCATGCAGATAGCGGTGTAGATATTTCCATGTTCAAACAGATAGCGGTGTAGGTATTTCCATGTTCATACAGATAGCGGTGTAGATATTTCCATGTTCATACAGATAGTGGTGTAGATATTTCCATGTTGATACAGATGGCTGTGTAGATATATCCATGTTCATTCAGATAGCGGTGCTGATATTTCCATGTTTATGCAGGTAGCGGTGTAGATATTTCCATGTTTATACAGATAGCGGTGTAGATATTTCCATGTTTATACAGATAGCGGTGTAGATATTTCCATGTTTATTCAGATAGCGGTGTAGATATCTCCATCTTAATACAGATGGCGGTGTAGATATTTATATGTTCATACAGATGGCGGTGCAGATATTTCCATGTTCATACAGATGGCGGTGTAGATATTTCCATGTTCATACAGATAGCGGTGTAGTTATTTCCATGTGTAAAGAGATAGCTGTGTAGATATTTACATGTATATGCAGATAGCTGTGTAGATATTTCCATTTTCATGCAGATAGCAGTGTATATATTTCTATCTTCAAACAGATAGTGGTGTAGATGTTTCCGAGTTCATACAGATAGCGGTGTAGATATTTCCATGTTTATACAGCTAGCTGTGAAGATGTATGCATGTTTACACAGATAGCATTGTGGATATTTCCATGTTCATCCAGAGGGCTATGTAGATATATCCATGTTCATACAGCTAGCGGTGTAGATATTTCCATGTTCATACTGATCGCGGTGTAGATATTTCCATGTTCATCTAGATGGCTGCGTAGACATATCCATGTTCATACAGATGGCGGTGAATATATTTCCATGTTCATGCAGATAGCGGTGTAGTTATTTCCATGTGTAAAGAGATAGCTGTGTAGATATTTCCATGTATATGCAGATAGCTGTGTAGATATTTCCATTTTCATGCTGATAGCGGTTTAGATATTTCCATGATCAAACAGATAGCGGTGTAGATATTTCCATGTTCATACAGATTGCGGTGTAGATATTTCCATGTTCATACAGATAGCGGTGTAGTTATTTCCATGTGAAAGGAGATAGCTGTGTAGATATTTCCAAGTATATGCAGATAGCAGAGTAGATATTTCCATGTTCATGCAGATAGCGGTGTAGATATTTCCATGTTCAAACAGACAGCGGTGTATATATTTCCATGTTCATACAGATAGCGGTGTAGATATTTCCATGCTTATACAGATTGCGGTGAAGATGTATGCATGTTTACAGAGATAGCGGTATAGATATTTCCATGTTCATGCAGATAGCGGTGTAGATATTTCCATGTTCATCCAGATGGCTGTGTAGATATATCCATGTTCATACAGATGGCGGTTTAGATATTTCCATGTTCATACAGATAGTGGTGTAGATATTTCCATGTTCATACAGACAGCATTGTAGCTATTTCCATGTTCATACCGATAGCGGTGTGGATATTTCCATGTTCTTAGAGATAGTGGTGTAGATATTTCCATGTTCATACAGATAGCGGTGCTGATATTTCCATGTTTATACAGGTAGCGGTGTAGATATTTCCATGTTTATGCAGATAGCGGTGTAGATATTTCCATGTTTATACAGATAGCGGTGTAGATATTTCCAAGTTTATACACATAGCGATGAAGATTTCTCCATCTTAATACAGATGGCAGTGTAGATATTTATATGTTCATACAGATGGCGGTGCAGATATTTTCATGTTCATAAAGATGGCGGTGTAGATATTTCCATGTTTATAGAGGTAGCGTTGTAGTTATTTCCATGTGTAAAGAGATAGCTTTGTAGATATTTCCATGTATATGCAGATAGCTGTGTAGATATTTCTATTTTTATGCAGATAGCGGTTTAGATATTTCCATGTTCAAACAGATAGCGGTGTAGATATTTCCACGTTCATACAGATAGCGGTGTTGATATTTCCATGTTTATACAGATAGCGGTGAAGATGTATGCATGTTTTCACAGATAGCGGTGTAGATATTTCCATGTTCATACAGATCGCGGTGTAGATAATTCCATGTTCATCTAGATGGCTGCGTAGACATATCCATGTTCATACGGATGGCGGTGAAGATATTTCCATGTTCATGCAGATAGCGGTGTAGATATTTCCATGTTCAAACAGATAGCGGTGTAGATATTTCCATGTTCATACAGATAGCGGTGTAGATATTTCCATGTTCATACAGATAGCGGTGTAGATATTTCCATGTTCATACAGATTGCAGTGTAGATATTTCCATGTTCATACAGATGGCGGTGCAGATATTTCCATGTTCATACAGATGGTGGTGTAGATATTTCCATGTTCATACAGATAGCGGTGTAGTTATTTCCATGTGTTAAGAGATAGCTGTGTAGATATTTAAATGAATATGCAGATAGGAGTGTAGATATTTCCATTTTCATGCAGATAGCGGTGTAGATATTTCCATGTTCAAACAGATAGCGGTGTAGGTATTTACATTTTCATACAGATAGCTGTGTAGATATTTCCATGTTGATACAGATAGTGGTGTAGATATTTCCATGTTGATACAGATGGCTGTGTAGATATATCCATGTTCATTCAGATAGCGGTGCTGATATTTCCATGTTTATGCAGGTAGCGGTGTAGATATTTCCATGTTTATACAGATAGCGGTGTAGATATTTCCATGTTTATACAGATAGCGGTGTAGATATTTCCATGTTTATTCAGATAGCGGTGTAGATATCTACATCTTAATACAGATGGCGGTGTAGATATTTATATGTTCATACAGATGGCGGTGCAGATATTTCCATGTTCATACAGATGGCGGTGTAGATATTTCCATGTTCATGCAGATGGCGGTGTAGATATTTCCATGTTCATCCAGATGGCTGTGTAGATATATCCATGTTCATACAGATAGCGGAGTAGATATTTCCATGTTCATACAGATAGTGGTGTAGATATTTCCATGCTCATACAGATAGCGGTGTAGCTATTTCCATGTTCATACAGATAGCGGTGTAGATATATCCATGTTCATAGAGATAGTGGTGTAGATATTTCCATGTTCATACAGATAGCGGTGCTGATATTTCCATGTTTATACAGGTAGCGGTGTAGATATTTCCATGTTTATACAGATAGCGGTGTAGATGCTTCCATGTTTATAGAGATACCGGTGGAGATATTTCCAAGTTTATACAGATAGCGGTGAAGATATCTCCATCTATATAGAGATGGCGGTGTAGATATTTATATGTTCATACAGATGGCAGTGCAGATATTTCCATGTTCATACAGATAGCGGTGTAGTTATTTCCATGTGTAAAGAGATAGCTGTGTAGATATTTAAATGTATATGCAGATAGCATTGTAGATATTTCCATTTTCATGCAGATAGCGGTGTAGATATTTCCATGTTAAAACAGATAGCGGTGTAGATATTTCCATGTTCATACAGATAGCGGTGTAGATATTTCCATGTTCATACAGATAGCGGTGTAGATATTTCCATGCTTATACAGAGAGCGGTGTACATATTTCCATGTTCATACAGATAGCGGTGTAGATATTTCCATGTTCATACAGATAGCGGTGCTGATATTTCCATGTTTATACAGGCAGTGGTGTAGATATTTCCATGTTTATACAGATAGAGGTTTAGATATTTCCCTCTTAATACAGATGGTGGTTTAGATATGTATATGTTCATAGAGATGGCAGTGCAGATATTTCCACGATCATACAGATGGCGGTGTAGATATTTCCATGTTTATAGATATAGCGGTGTAGTTATTTCCATGTGTAAAGAGATAGCTGTGTAGATATTTCCATGTATATGCAGATAGCTTTGTAGATATTTCCATTTTCATGCAGATAGCGGTGTAGATATTTCCATGTTCAAACAGATAGCGGTGTAGATATTTCCATGTTCATTCAGATAGCTTTGTAGATATTTCCATGTTCATACAGATAGCGGTGTAGATATTTCCATGTTCATACAGATAGCGGTGCTGATATTTCCATGTTTATACAGGTAGTGGTGTAGATATTTCCATGTTTATACAGATAGTGGTGTAGATATTTCCATCTTTATACAGATAGCGGTGCTGATATTTCCATGTTTATACAGGTAGCGGTGTAGGTATTTCCATGTTTATACAGATAGCGGTGTAGATATTTCCATGTTTATACAGATAACGGTGTAGATATTTCCATGTTTATTCAGATAGCGGTTTAGATATCTCCATCTTAATACAGATGGCGGTGTAGATATTTATATGTTCATACAGATGGCGGTGCAGATATTTCCATGTTCATACAGATGGCGGTGTAGATATTTCCATGGTCATGCAGATGGCGGTGTAGTTCTTTCCATGCGTAAAGAGATAGCTGTGTAGATATTTCCATCTATATGCAGATAGCTGTGTAGATATTTCCATTTTCATGCTGATAGCGGTGTATATATTTCCATCTTCAAACAGATAGCGGTGTAGATGTTTCCATGTTCATACAGATAGCGGTGTAGATATTTCCATGTTTATAGAGATAGCGGTGAAGATGTATGCATGTTTACACAGATAGCGGTGTGGATATTTCCATGTTCATCCAGAGGGCTGTGTAGATATATCAATGTTCGTACAGATATCGGTGTAGATATTTCCATGTTCATACAGATAGCGATGTAGATATTTCCATGTTCATACAGATAGCGGTGTAGATATTTCCCTGTTCATACAGATAGCGGTGCTGATATTTCCATGTTTATACAGGTAGCGATGTAGATATTTCCATGTTTATACAGATAGCGGTGTAGATATTTCCATGTTTATACAGATAGTGGTGTAGACATTTCCATGTTTATACAGATAGCGGTGTAGATATCTCCATGTTAATACAGATGGCGGTGTAGATATTTATATGTTCATGCAGATGGCGGTGCAGATATTTCCATGTTCATACATATGGCGGTGTAGATATTTCCATGTTCGTGCAGATAGCGGTGTAGTTATTTCCATGTGTAAAGAGATAGCTGTGTAGATATTTCCATGTATATGCAGATAGCAGTGTAGGTATTTCCATTTTCATGCAGATAGCGGTGTAGATATTTCCATGTTCCAACAGATAGCGGTGTAGATATTTCCATGTTCATACAGATAGCGGTGTAGATATTTCCATGTTCATACAGATAGCGATGTAGATATTTCCATGTTTATACTGATAGCGGTGAAGACGTATGCATGTTTACACAGATAGCGGTGTAGATATTTCCATGTTCATACAGATTGCGGTGTAGATATTTCCATGTTCATCCAGATGGCTGTGTAGAAATATCCATGTTCATACAGATAGCGGTGTAGATATTTCCATGCTTATACAGATTGCAGTGAAGATGTATGCATGTTTACACAAATAGCGGTGTAGATATTTCCATGTTCATGCTGACAGCGGTGTAGATATTTCCATGTTCATCCAGATGGCTGTGTAGGTATATCCATGTTCATACAGATGACGGTGAAGATATTTCCACGTTCATACAGATAGCGGTGCAGATATTTCCATGTTCATACCGATAGCGGTGCTGATATTTCCATGTTTATACAGGTAGCGGTGTAGATATTTCCATGTTTATACAGATAGCGGTGTAGATATTTCCATGTTTATACAGATAGCGGTGTAGATATTTCCATGTTTATACAGATAGCGGTGTAGATATCCCCTTCTTAATACGGATGGCAGTGTACATATTTATATGTTCATTCAGATGGCGGTGCAGATATTTCCATGTTCATACAGATGGCGGTGTAGATATTTCCATGTTCATAGAGATAGCGGTGTAGTTATTTCCATGTGTAAAGAGACAGCTGTGTAGATATTTCCATGTATATGCAGATAGCTGTGTAGATATTTCCATTTCCATGCAGATAGCGGTGTAGACATTTCCATGTTCAAACAGATAGCGGTGTAGATATTTCCATGTTCATACAGATAGCGGTGTAGATATTTCCATGTTCAAACAGATAGCAGTGTAGATATTTCCATGTTCATACAGATAGCGGTGTAGATATTTCCATGTTCATTCAGATAGCGGTGTAGATAGTTCCATGTTTATACAGATAGCGGTGTAGAGGTTTCCATGTTCCTACAGATAGCGGTGTAGATATTTCCATGTTCATACAGATAGCGTTGCTGATATTTGCATGTTTATACAGGCAGCGGTGTAGATATTTCCATGTGAATACAGATAGCGGTTTAGATATTTCCTTCTTAATACAGATGGCGGTGTATATATTTATATGTTCATACAGATGGCAGTGCAGATATTTCCATGTTCATACAGATGGCGGTGTAGATATTTCCATGTTTATAGAGATAGCGGTGTAGTTATTTCCATGTGTAAAGAGATAGCTTTGTGGATATTTCCATCTATATGCAGATAGTTGCATAGATATTTCTATTTTTATGCAGATAGCGGTGTAGATATTTCCATGTTTATACAGAGAGCGGTGTAGATATTTCCATGTTTATACAGATAGCAGTGTAGATATCTCCATCTTAATACAGATGGCGGTGTAGATAATTACATGTTCATACAGATGGCGGTGCAGATATTTCCATGTTCATACAGATGGCGGTGTAGATATTTCCATGTTCATACAGAGAGCGGTGTAGTTATTTCCATGTGTAAAGAGATAGCTGTGTAGATATTTAAATGTATATGCCGATAGCAGTGTAGATATTTCCATTTTCATGCAGATAGCGGTGTAGATATTTCCATTTTCAAACAGATAGCCGTGTAGATATTTCCATGTTCATACAGATAGCGGTGTAGATATTTCCATGTTCATACAGATAGCGGTGTAGATATTTCCATGTTTATACAGATAGCGGTGTAGATATTTCCATGTTCATACAGATAGCGGTGTAGATATTTCCATGTTCATTCAGATAGCGGTGCTGATATTTCCATGTTTATACAGGCAGCGGTGTAGATATTTCCATGTTTATACAGATAGCGGTTTAGATATTTCCTTCTTAATACAGATGGCGGTGTAGATATTTATATGTTCATATAGGTGGCGGTGCAGTTATTTCCATGTTCATACAGATGGCAGTGTAGATATTTCCATGTTTATAGATATAGCAGTGTAGTTATTTCCATATGTAAAGAGATAGCTGTGTAGATATTTCCATGTATATGCAGATAGCTTTGTAGATATTTCCATTTTCATGCAGATAGCGGTGTAGATATTTACATGTTCAAACAGATAGCGTTGTAGATATTTCCATGTTCATTCAGATAGCTTTGTAGATATTTCCATGTTCATACAGATAGCGGTGTAGATATTTCCATGTTCATACAGATAGCGGTGTAGATATTTCCATGTTCATACAGATAGCGGTGCTGATATTTCCATGTTTATACAGGTAGCGGTGTAGATATTTCCATGTTTATACATATAGCGGTGTAGATATTTGAATGTTTATACAGATAGCGGTGTAAATATTTCCTGGTTTATACAGATAGCGGTGAAAATGTATGCATGTTTACACAGATAGCGGTGTAGATATTTCCATGTTCATACAGATAGCAGTGTAGATATTTCCATGTTCATCTAGATGGCTGTGTAGATATGTCCATGTTCATACAGATGTCGGTGAAAATATTTCCATGTTCATACAGTTAGCGGTGTAGTTATTTCCATGTGTAAAGAGATAGCTGTGTAGATAGTTCAATGAATAGGCAGATAGCTGTGTAGATATTTCCATTTTCATGCAGATAGCGGTTTAGATATTTCCATGTTCAAACAGATAGCGGTGTAGATATTTACATGTTAATACAGATAGCGGTGTAGATATTTCCATGCTTATAGAGATTGCAGTGAAGATGTATGCATGTTTACACAGATAGCGGTGTAGATATATCCAAGTTCATGCAGACAGCGGTGTAGATATTTCCATGTTCATCCAAATGGCTGTGTAGATATATCCATGTTCATACAGATAGCGGTGTAGATATTTCCATGTTCATACAGATAGTGGTGTTGATATTTCCATGCTCATACAGATAGCGGTGTAGCTATTTCCATGTTCATACAGATAGTGGTGTAGATATTTCCATGTTCATAGAGATAGCGGTGTAGATATTTCCATGTTCATACAGATAGCGGTGCTGATATTTCCATGTTTATACAGGTAGCGGTGTAGATATTTCCATGTTTATACAGATAGCGGTGTAGATGTTTCCATGTTTATAGAGATAGCGGTGTAGATATTTCCAAGTTTATACAGATAGCGGTGAACATATCTCCATCTATATACAGATGGCGGTGTAGATATTTATATGTTCATACAGATGGCAGTGCAGATATTTCCATGTTCATACAGATGGCGGTGTAGATATTTCCATGTTTATAAATATAGCAGTGTAGTTATTTCCATGAGTAAAGAGATAGCTTTGTAGATATTTCCATGTATATGCAGATAGCTTCATATATATTTCTATTTTTAAGCAGATAGCAGTTTAGATATTTCCATGTTCAAAGAGATAGCGGTGTAGATATTTCCATGTTCATTCAGATAGCGGTGTAGATATTTCCATGTTTATACAGATAGCGGTGAAGATGTATGCATGTTTACACAGATAGCGGTGTAGATATTTCCATGTTTATACAGATGGCGGTGTAGATATTTCTATGTATATAGACATAGCGGTGTAGTTATTTCCATGTGTAAAGAGATAGCTCTGTAGAAATTTCCATGTATATGCAGATAGCCGTGTAGATATTTCCATTTTCATGCAGACAGCGGTGTAGATATTTCCATATTCAAACAGATGGCGGTGTAGATATTTCCATGTTCATACAGATAGCGGTGAAGATATTTCCATGTTCATACAGATAGCGGTGTAGATATTTCCATGTTCATACAGATAGCGGTGTAGATATTTCCATGTTCATACAGATAGCGGTGCTGATATTTCCATGTTCAAACAGATAGCTGTGTAGATATTTCCATGTTCATACAGATAGCGGTGTAGATATTTCCATGTTTATGCAGATAGCGGTGTAGATATTTCCATGTTCATACAGATACCGGTGCTGATATTTCCATGTTTATACAGGTAGCGGTGTAGATATTTCCATGTTTATACAGAGAGCGGTGTAGATATTTCCATGCTTATACAGATAGCAGTGTAGATATCTCCATCTTAATACAGATGGCGGTGTAGATAATTATATGTTCATACAGATGGCCGTGCAGATATTTCCATGTTCATACAGATGGCGGTGTAGATATTTCCATGTTCATACAGAGAGCGGTGTAGTTATTTCCATGTGTAAAGAGATAGCTGTGTAGATATTTAAATGTATATGCCGATAGCGGTGTAGATATTTCCATTTTCATGCAAATAGCGGTGTAGATATTTCCATGTTCAAACAGATAGCTGTGTAGATATTTCCATGTTCATACAGATAGCGGTGTAAATATTTCCATGTTTATGCAGATAGCGGTGTAGATATTTCCATGTTCATACAGATACCGGTGCTGATATTTCCATGTTTATACAGGTAGCGGTGTAGATATTTCCATGTTTATACAGATAGCGGTGTAGATATTTGAATGTTTATACAGATAGCGGTGTGGATATTTCCATGTTTATTCAGATAGCGGTGTAGATATCTCCAACTTAATACAGATGGCGGTGTAGATATTTATATGTTCATACAGATGGCGGTGCAGATATTTCCATGTTCATACAGATAGCGATGTATATATTTCCATGTTTATACAGATAGCGGTGTAGATATCTCCATCTTAATACAGATGGCGGTGTAGGTATTTATATGTTCATACAGATGGCGGTGCAGATATTTCCATGTTCATACAGATAGCGGTGTAGTTATTTCCATGTGTAAAGGGATAGCTGTGTAGATATTTCCATGTATATGCAGATAGCAGTGTAGATATTTCCATTTTCATGCAGATAACAGTGTAGATATTTCCATGTTCAAACAGATAGCGGTGTAGATATTTCCATGTTCATACAGATAGCGGTGTAGATATTTCCATGTTTATACAGATAGCGGTGAAGATGTATGCATGTTTACACAGATAGCGGTGTAGATATTTCCATGTTCATCCAGATGGCTGTGTAGATATATCCATGTTCATACAGATAGCGGTGTAGATATTTCCATGTTCATACAGATAGCGGTGTAGCTATTTCCATGTTCATACAGATAGCGGTGTAGATATTTCCATGTTTATACAGATAGCGGTGAAGATGTATGCATGTTTACCCAGATAGCGGTGTAGATATTTCCATGTTCATACAGATAGCCGTGTAGATATTTCCATGTTCATCCAGATGGCTGTGAAGATATATCCATGTTCATACAGATAGCGGTGTAGATATTTCCATGTTCATAGAGATAGTGGTGTAGATATTTCCATGTTCATACAGATAGCGGTGCTGATATTTCCATGTTTATACAGGTAGCGGTGTAGATATTTCCATGTTTATACAGATAGCGGTGTAGATACTTCCATGTTTATACTGATAGCGGTGTAGATATTTCCAGGTTTATACAGAGAGCGTTGAAGATGTATGCATGTTTACACAGATAGCGGTGTAGATATTTCCATGTTCATACAGATAGCGGTGTAGATATTTCCATGTTCATCCAGATGGCTGTGTAGATATATCCATGTTCATACAGATGGCGGTGAAGATATTTCCATGTTCATACAGATAGCGGTGTAGTTATTTCCATGTGTAAAGAGATAGCTTTGTAGATATTTCAATGAATATGCAGATAGCTGTGTAGATATTTCCATTTTCATGCTGATTGCGGTTTAGATATTTCCGTGTTCAAACAGATAGCGGTGTAGATATTTCCATGTTCATACAGATAGCGGTGCAGATATATCCATGCTTGTAGAGATTGCAGTGAAGATGTATGCATGTTTACACAGATAGCGGTGTAGATATTTCCATGTTCATGCAGATAGCGGTGTAGTTATTTCCATGTTCATGCAGATAGCGGTGTAGATATTTCCATGATCATACAGATAGCGGTGCTGATATTTCCATGTTTATACAGGTAGTGGTGTAGATATTTCCATGTTTATACAGATAGCGGTGTAGATATTTCCATGTTTATACAGATAGCGGTGTAGATATTTCCATGTTTATTCAGATAGCGGTGTAGATATCTCCATATTAATACAGATGGCGGTGTGGATATTTATATGTTCATTCAGATGGCGGTGCAGGTATTTCCATGTTCATACAGATGGCAGTGTAGATATTTCCATGTTCATACTGAAAGCGGTGCTGATATTTACATGTTTATACAGGCAGCGGTGTAGATATTTCCATGTTTATACAGATAGCGGTTTAGATATTTCCTTCTTAATACAGATGGCGGTGTAGATATTTATATGTTCATATAGATGGCGGTGCAGATATTTCCATGTTAATACAGATGGCAGTGTAGATATTTCCATGTTTATAGATATAGAAGTGTAGTTATTTCCATATGTAAAGAGATAGCTGTGTAGATATTTCCATGTATATGCAGATAGCTTTGTAGATATTTCCATTTTCATGCAGATAGCGGTGTAGATATATACATGTTCAAACAGATAGCTCTGTTCATTCAGATAGCTCTGTAGATATTTCCATGTGTAAAGAGATAGTTGTGTAGGTATTTCCATGTATATGCAGACAGCTCTGCAGATATTTCCATTTTCATGCACATAGCTGTTTAGATATTTCCATGTTCAAACAGATAGCGGTGTAGATATTTCCATGTTCATAGAGATAGTGGTGTAGCTATTTCCATGTTCATACAGATAGCGGTGTAGATATTTCCATGTTTATACAGATAGGGGTGAAGATGTATGCATGTTTACCCAGATAGCAGAAAAGGTATTTCCAGGTTCTTACAGATAGCGGTGTAGATATTACCATGTTCATCCAGATGGCTGTGTAGATATATCCATGTTCATACAGATAGCGGTGTAGATATTTCCATGTTCATACAGATAGTGGTGTAGATATTTCCATGTTGATACAGATAGCGGTGTAGCTATTTCCATGTTCACACAGATAGCGGTGTAGATATTTCCATCTTCGTACAGATAGCGGTGTAGATATTTCCATGTTCATACAGATAGCTGTGCTGATATTTCCATGTTTATTCAGGTAGCGGTGTAGATATTTCCATGTTTATACAGATAGTGGTGTGGATCTTTCCATGTTTATACAGATAGCGGTGTAGATATTTCCAGGTTTATACAGATAGCGGTGTAGATATCTCCATCTTAATATAGATGGCGGTGTAGATATTTATATGTTCATACAGATGGCGGTGCAGATATTTCCATGTTCATACAGATGGCGGTGTAGTTATTTCCATGTTTATAGAGATAGCGGTGTAGTTATATCCATGTGTAAAGAGATAGCTTTGTAGACATTTCCATGTATATGCAGATAGCTGTGTAGATATTTCCATTTTCATGCAGATAGCGGTGTAGATATTTCCATGTTCATACAGATAGTGGTGTAGATATTTCCATATTCATACAGATAGTGGTTTAGCGATTTCCATGTTCATACAGATAGCGGTGTAGATATTTCCATGTTCATCCAGTTGGCTGTGTAGATATATCCATGTTCATACAGATGGCGGTGAAGATATTTCCATGTTCATACGGATAGCGGTGTAGATATTTCCATGTTCATACAGATAGCGGTGTAGATATTTCCATGTTCATACAGATAGAGGGGCTGATATTTCCATGTTCATACAGAGAGCGGTGCTGATATTTCCATGTTTATACAGGTAGCGGTGTAGATATTTCCATGTTTATACAGTTAGCGGTGTAGATATTTCCATGTTTATACAGATAGCGGTGTAGATATTTCCATGTTCATCCAGATGGCTGTGTAGATATATCCATGTTCATAGAGATAGAGGTGTAGTTATTTCCATGTTCATACAGGTAGTGCTGTAGATATTTCCATGTTCATACAGATAGTGGTGTAGCTATTTCCATATTCATACAGATAGCGGTGTAGATATTTTCATTCTCATAGAGATAGCGGTGTAGATATTTCCATGTTCATACAGATAGCGGTGCTGGTATTTAAATGTTTATACAGGTAGCGGTGTAGATATTTCCATGTTTATACAGATAGCGGTGTAGATATTTCCATGTTTATACAGATAGCGGTGTAGATATTTCCATGTTTATACAGAAAGCGGTGTAGATATCACCATCTTAATATAGATGGCGGTGTAGATATTTATATGTTCATACTGATGGCGGTGCAGATATTTCCATGTTCATACAGATGGTCGTGTAGATATTTCCTTGTTTATAGAGATAGCACTGTAGTTATATCCATGTGTAAAGAGATAGCTTTGTAGATATTTCCATGTATATGCAGATCGCTGTGTAGATATTTCCATTTTTATGCAGATAGCGGTGTAGATATTTCCATGTTCATACAGCTAGCGGGGTAGATATTTCCATGTTCATACAGATAGTGGTGTAGATATTTCCATGTTGATACAGATAGCGGTGTAGCTATTTCCATGTTCATACAGATAGCGGTGCAGATATTTCCATTTTCATGCAGATAGCGGTGTAGATATTTCCATGTTCCTACAGATAGCTGTGCTGATATTTCCATGTTTATTCAGGTAGCGTTGTAGATATTTCCATGTTTATACAGATAGCGGTGTGGATCTTTCCATGTTTATACAGATAGCGGTGTAGATATTTCCAGGTTTATTCAGATAGCGGTGTAGATATCTCCATCTTAATATAGATGTCGGTGTAGATATTTATATGTTCATACAGATGGCGGTGCAGATATTTCCATGTTCATACAGATGGCGGTGTAGATATTTCCATGTTTATAGAGATAGCGGTGTAGTTATATCCATGTGTAAAGAGATAGCTTTGTAGACATTTCCATGCATATGCAGATAGCTGTTTAGATATTTCCATTTTCATGCAGATAGCGGTGTAGATATTTCCATGTTCATACTGATAGTGGTGTAGATATTTCCATGTTCATCCAGATGGCTGTGTAGATATATCCATGTTCATACAGATGGCGGTGAAGATATTTCCATGTTCATACGGATAGCGGTGTAGATATTTCCATGTTCATACAGATAGCGGTGTAGATATTTCCATGTTCATACAGATAGAGGGGCTGATATTTCCATGTTCATACAGAGAGCGGTGCTAATATTTCCATGTTTATACAGGTAGCGGTGTAGATATATCCATGTTTATACAGTTAGCGGTGTAGATATTTCCATGTTTATACAGATAGCGGTGTAGATATTTCCATGTTCATCCAGATGGCTGTGTAGATCTATCCATGTTCATAGAGATAGAGGTGTAGTTATTTCCATGTTCATACAGGTAGTGCTGTAGATATTTCCATGTTCATACAGATAGTGGTGTAGCTATATCCATATTCATACAGATAGCGGTGTAGTTATTTCCATGTTCATAGAGATAGCGGTGTAGATATTTCCATGTGTAAAGAGATAGTTGTGTAGATATTTCCATGTATATGCAGATAGCTGTGCAGATATTTCCATTTTCATGCAGATAGCGGTTTAGATATTTCCATGTTCAAACAGATAGCGGTGTAGATATTTCCATGTTCATAGAGATAGTGGTGTAGCTATTTTCATGTTCATGCAGATAGCGGTGTAGATATTTCCATGTTTATACAGATAGCGGTGAAGATGTATGCATGTTTACACAGATAGCGGAGTAGATATTTCCAGGTTCTTACAGATAGCGGTGTAGATATTTCCATGTTCATCCAGATGGCTGTGTAGATATATCCATGTTCATACAGATAGCGGTGTAGATATTTCCATGTTCATACAGATAGTGGTGTAGATATTTCCATGTTGATACAGATAGCGGTGTAGCTATTTCCATGTTCATACAGATAGCGGTGTAGATATTTCCATGTTCGTACAGATAGCGGTGTAGATATTTCCATGTTCATACAGATAGCTGTGCTGATATTTCCATGTTTATTCAGGTAGCGGTGTAGATATTTCCATGTTTATACAGATAGCGCTGTGGATCTTTCCATGTTTATACAGATAGCGGTGTAGATATTTCCAGGTTTATACAGATAGCGGTGTAGATAACTCCATCTTAATACAGATGGCGGTGTAGATATTTATATGTTCATACAGATGGCGGTGCAGATATTTCCATGTTCATACAGATAGCGGTGAAGATGTATGCATGTTCATACAGATAGCGGTGAAGATGTATGCATGTTTACACAGATAGCGGTGTATATATTTCCATGTTCATACAGATAGCGGTGTAGATATTTCCATGTTCATACAGATAGCGGTGTAGATATTTCCATGTTCATACAGATAGCGGTGAAGATGTATGCATGTTTACACAGATAGCGGTGTATATATTTCCATGTTCATACAGATAGCGGTTTAGATATTTCCATGTTCATCCAGATGGCTATGTAGATATATCCATGTTCATACAGATGGCGGAGAAGATATTTCCATGTTCATACAGATAGCGTTGTAGATATTTCCATGTTCATACAGATAGAGGGGCTGATATTTCCATGTTCATACATATAGCGGTGTAGCTATTTCCATGTTCATACAGATAGCGGTGTAGATATTTCCATGTTCATCCAGATGGCTGTGTAGATATATCCATGTTCATACAGATGGCGGTGTAGATATTTCCATGTTCATACAGATAGCGGTGTAGATATTTCCATGTTCATACAGATTGTGTTGTAGATATTTCCATGTTCATACAGATAGCGGTGTAGCTATTTCCATGTTCATACAGATAGCGGTGTAGATATTTCCATGTTCATCCAGATGGCTGTGTAGATATATCCATGTTCATACAGATGGCGGTGAAGATGTTTCCGTGTTCAGACAGATAGCGGTGTAGATATTTCCATGTTCTTACAGACAGCGGTGTAGATATCTCCATGTTCATACAGATAGAGGGGCTGATATTGCCATGTTCATGCAGATAGCGGTGCTGATATTTCCATGTTTATACAGGTAGCGGTGTAGATATTTCCATGTTTATACAGATAGAGGTGTAGTTATTTCCATGTATATACAGATAGCGGTGTAGATATTTCCAGGTTTATACAGACAGCGGTGTGGATATTTCCAAGTTTATACAGATAGCGTTGAAGATATCTCCATCTTAATACAGATGGCGGTGTAGATATTTATATGTTCATACAGATGGCAGTGCAGATATTCCATGTTCATACAGATGGCGGTGTATATATTTCCATGTTTATAAAGATAGCGGTGTAGTTATTTCCATGTGTAAAGAGATAGCTTTGTAGATATTTCCGTGTATATGCAGATAGCTGTGTAGATATTTCCATTTTCATGCAGACAGCGGTGTAGATATTTCCATGTTCAAACAGATAGCGGTTTAGATATTTCCATGTTCATACAGATAGCGGTGTAGATATTTCCATATTCATACAGATAGCGGTGCTGATATTTCCATGTTTATACAGGTAGCGGTGTAGATATTTCCATGTTTATACAGATAGCGGTGTAGATCTTTCCATGTTTATACAGATAGCGGTGTAGATATTTCCAGGTTTATACAGATAGCGGTGTAGGTATCTCCATCTTAATACAGATGGCAGTGTAGATATTTACATGTTCATACAGATGGCGGTGCAGATATTTCCATGTTCATACAGATGGCGGTGTAGATATTTCCATGTTTATAGAGATAGCGGTGTAGTTATTTCCATGTGTAAAGAGATAGCTTTGTAGATATTTCCATGTATATGCAGATATCTGTGTAGATATTTCCATTTTCATGCAGATAGCGGTGTAGATATTTCCATGTTCAAACAGATAGCGGTGTAGATATTTCCATGTTCATACAGATAGCGGTGTAGATATTTCCATGTTCATACAGATAGCGGTGAAGATGTATGCATGTTTACACAGATAGCGGTGTATATATTTCTATGTTCATACAGATAGCGGTGTAGATATTTCCATGTTCATCCAGATGGCTCTGTAGATATATCCATGTTCATACAGAGGGCGGTGAAGACATTTCCATGTTCATACAGATAGCGGTGTAGATATTTCCATGTTCATACAGATAGCGGTGTAGATATTTCCATGTTCATACAGATAGCGGTGTAGCTATTTCCATGTTCATACAGATAGCGGTGTAGATATTTCCATGTTCATCCAGATGGCTGTGTAGATATATCCATGTTCATACAGATGGCGGTGAAGATATTTCCATGTTAATACAGATAGCGGTGTAGATATTTCCATGTTCATAGAGATAGTGGTGTAGATATTTCCATGTTCATACAGATAGCGGTGTAGCCATTTCCATGTTCATACAGATAGCGCTGTAGATATTTCCATGTTCATCCAGATGGCTGTGTAGATATATCCGTGTTCATACAGATGGCGGTGAAGTTATTTCCGTGTTCATACAGATAGCGGTGTAGATATTTCCATTTTCATACAGATAGCGGTGTAGATATCTCCATGTTCATGCAGATAGAGGGGCTGATATTTCCATGTTCATGCAGATAGCGGTGCTGATATTTCCATGTTTATACAGGTAGCGGTGTAGATATTTCCATGTTTATACAGATAGCGGTGTAGATATTTCCAGGTTTATACAGATAGCGTTGTAGATATCTCCATCTTAATACAGATGGTCCTGTAGATATGTATATGTTCATACAGATGTCAGTGCAGATATTTCCATGTTCATACAGATGGCGGTGTAGAAATTTCCATGTTCACACAGATAGCGGTGTAGTTATTTCCATGTGTAAAGAGATAGCTGTGTAGATATTTCCATGTTTATGCAGATAGCTGTGTAGATATTTCCATTTTCATGCAGATAGCGGTGTAGATATTTCCATGTTCAAATAGATAGCGGTGTAGATATATCCATGTTCATATAGAGAGCGGTGTAGATATTTCCATGTTCATTCAGATAGTGGTGTAGATATTTCCAAGTTCATACAGATAGCGGTGTATCTATTTCCATGTTCATACAGATAGCGGTGTAGATATTTCCATGTTCATAGAGATAGCGGTGTAGATATTTCCATGTTCATTCAGATAGTGGTGTAGATATTTCCATGTTCATGCAGATAGCGGTGTAGATATTTCCATGTTCAAACAGATAGCGGTGTAGATATTTCCATGTTCATACAGATAGCGGTGTAGATATTTCCATGTTCATACAGATAGCGGTGTAGATATTTCCATATTCATACAGATTGCGGTGTAGATATTTCCATGTTCATACAGATGGCGGTGCAGATATTTCCATGTTCATACAGATGGTGGTGTAGATATTTCCATGTTCATACAGATAGCGGTGTAGTTATTTCCATGTGTCAAGAGATAGCTGTGCAGATATTTAAATGTATATGCAGATAGCAGTGTAGATATTTCCATTTTCATGCAGATAGCGGTGTAGATATTTCCATGTTCAAACAGATAGCGATGTAGGTATTTCCATGTTCATACAGATAGCGGTGTAGATATTTCCATGTTCATACAGATAGTCGTGTAGATATTTCCATGTTGATACAGATGGCTGTGTAGATATATCCATGTTCATTCAGATAGCGGTGCTGATATTTCCATTTTTATGCAGGTAGCGGTGTAGATATTTCCATGTTTATACAGATAGCGGTGTAGATATTTCCATGTTTATACAGATAGCGGTGTAGATATTTCCATGTTTATTCAGATAGCAGTGTAGATATCTCCATCTTAATACAGATGGTGGTGTAGATATTTATATGTTCATTCAGATGGCGGTGCAGATATTTCCATGTTCATACAGATGGCGGTGTAGATATTTCCATGTTCATACAGATAGCGGTGTAGTTATTTCCATGTGTAAAGAGATAGCTGTGTAGATATTTCCATGTATATGCAGATAGCTGTGTAGATATTTCCATTTTCATGCTGATAGTGGTTTAGGTATTTCCATGTTCAAACAGATAGCAGTGTCGATATTTCCATGTTCATACAGATAGCGGTGTAGATATTTCCATGCTTATACAGATTGCGGTGAAGATGTATGTATGTTTACACAGATAGCGGTGTAGATATTTCCATGTTCATGCAGATAGCGGTGTAGATATTTCCATGTTCATCCAGATGGCTGTGTAGATATATCCATGTTCATAAAGATGGCGGTTTAGATATTTCCATGTTCATACAGATAGTGGTGTAGATATTTCCATGTTCATACAGATAGCATTGTAGCTATTTCCATGTTCATACAGATAGCGGTGTAGATATTTCCATGTTCTTAGAGATAGTGGTGTAGATATTTCCATGTTCATACAGATAGCGGTGCTGATATTTCCATGTTTATACAGGTAGCGGTGTAGATATTTCCATGTTTATACAGATAGCGGTGTAGATATTTCCATGTTTATACAGATAGCGGTGTAGATATTTCCAAGTTTATACACATAGCGGTGAAGATATCTCCATCTTAATACAGACGGCGGTGTAGATAGTTATATGTTCATACAGATGGCGGTGCAGATATTTCCATGTTCATACAGATGGCGGTGTAGATATTTCCATGTTTATAGAGATAGCGGTGTAGTTATTTCCATGCGTAAAGAGATAGCTTTGTAGATATTTCCATGTATATGCAGATAGCTGTGTAGATATTTCTATTTTTATGCAGATAGCGGTTTAGATATTTCCATGTTCAAACAGATAGCGGTGTAGATATTTCCATGTTCATACAGATAGCGGTGTAGATATTTCCATGTTTATACAGATAGCGGTGAAGATGTATGCATGTTTACACAGATAGCAGTGTGGATATTTCCATGTTCATCCAGAGGGCTATGTAGATTTATCCATGTTCATACAGCTAGCGGTGTAGATATTTCCATGTTCATACAGATCGCGGTGTGGATATTTCCATGTTCATCTAGATGGCTGCGTAGACATATCCATGTTCATACAGATGGCGGTGAAGATATTTCCATGTTCATGCAGATAGCGATGTAGTTATTTCCATGTGTAAAGAGATAGCTGTGTAGATATTTCCATGTATATGCAGATAGCTGTGTAGATATTTCCATTTTCATGCTGATAGCGGTTTAGATATTTCCATGTTAAAACAGATAGCGGTGTAGATATTTCCATGTTCATACAGATAGCGGTGTAGATATTTCCATGCTTATACAGATTGCGGTGATGATGTATGCATGTTTACACCGATTCCGGTGTAGATATTTCCATGTTCATGCAGATAGCGGTGTAGATATTTCCATGTTCATCCAGATGGCTGTGTAGATATATCCATGTTCATAGAGATGGCGGTTTAGATATTTCCATGTTCATACAGATAGTGGTGTAGATATTTCCATGTTCATACAGATAGCATTGTAGCTATTTCCATGTTCATACAGATAGCGGTGTAGATATTTCCATGTTCTTAGAGATAGTGGTGTAGATATTTCCATGTTCATACAGATAGCGGTGCTGATATTTCCATGATTATACAGGTAGCGGTGTAGATATTTCCATGTTTATACAGATAGCGGTGTAGATATTTCCAAGTTTATACACATAGCGGTGAAGATATCTCCATCTTAATACAGATGGCGGTGTAGATATTTATATGTTCATACAGATGGCGGTGCAGATATTTCCATGTTCATACAGATGGCGGTGTAGATATTTCCATGTTTATAGAGATAGCGGTGTAGTTATTTCCATGTGTAAAGAGATAGCTTTGCAGATATTTCCATGTATATGCAGATAGCTGTGTAGATATTTCTATTTTTATGCAGATAGCGGTTTAGATATTTCCATGTTCAAACAGATAGCGGTGTAGATATTTCCATGTTCATTCAGATAGCGGTGTAGATATTTCCATGTTTATACAGATAGCGGTGAAGATGTATGCATGTTTACACAGATAGCAGTGTAGATATTTCCATGTTCATACAGATCGCGGTGTAGATAATTCCATGTTCATCTAGATGGCTGCGTAGACATATCCATGTTCATACAGATGGCGGTGAAGATATTTCCATGTTCATGCAGATAGCGGTGTAGATATTTCCATGTTCAAACAGATAGCGGTGTAGATATTTCCATGTTCATACAGATAGCGGTGTAGATATTTCCATGTTCATACAGATAGCGGTGTAGATATTTCCATGTTCATACAGATTGCGGTGTAGATATTTCCATGTTCATACAGATGGCGGTGCAGATATTTCCATGTTCATACAGATGGTGGTGTAGATATTTCCATGTTCATACAGATAGCGGTGTAGTTATTTCCATGTGTTAAGAGATAGCTGTGTAGATATTTAAATGTATATGCAGATAGCAGTGTAGATATTTCCATTTTCATGCAGATAACGGTGTAGATATTTCCATGTTCAAACAGATAGCGGTGTAGGTATTTCCATGTTCATACAGATAGCGGTGTAGATATTTCCATGTTCATACAGATAGTGGTGTAGATATTTCCATGTTGATACAGATGGCTGTGTAGATATATCCATGTTCATTCAGATAGCGGTGCTGATATTTCCATGTTTATGCAGGTAGCGGTGTAGATATTTCCATGTTTATACAGATAGCGGTGTAGAGATTTCCATGTTTATACAGATAGCGTTGTAGATATTTCCATGTTTATTCAGATAGCGGTGTAGATATCTCCATTTTAATACAGATGGCGGTGTAGATATTTATATGTTCATACAGATGGCGGTGCAGATATTTCCATGTTCATACAGATGGCGGTGTAGATATTTCCATGTTCATACAGATAGCGGTGTAGTTATTTCCATGTGTAAAGAGATAGCTGTGTAGATATTTACATGTATATGCAGATAGCTGTGTAGATATTTCCATTTTCATGCAGATAGCAGTGTATATATTTCTATCTTCAAACAGATAGTGGTGTAGATGTTTCCGTGTTCATACAGATAGCGGTGTAGATATTTCCATGTTTATACAGCTAGCGGTGAAGATGTATGCATGTTTACACAGATAGCAGTGTGGATATTTCCATGTTCATCCAGAGGGCTATGTAGATATATCCATGTTCATACAGCTAGCGGTGTAGATATTTCCATGTTCATACTGATCGGGGTGTAGATATTTCCTTGTTCATCTAGATGGCTGCGTAGACATATCCATGTTCATGCAGATGGCGGTGAAGATATTTCCATGTTCATGCAGATAGCGGTGTAGTTATTTCCATGTGTAAAGAGATAGCTGTGTAGATATTTCCATGTATATGCAGATAGCTGTGTAGATATTTCCATTTTCATGCTGATAGCGGTTTAGATATTTCCATGATCAAACAGATAGCGGTGTAGATATTTCCATGTTCATACAGATAGCGGTGTAGATATTTCCATGCTTATACAGATTGCGGTGAAGATGTATGCATGTTTACACAGATAGCGGTGTAGATATTTCCATGTTCATGCAGATAGCGGTGTAGATATTTCCATGTTCATCCAGATTGCTGTGTAGATATATCCATGTTCATACAGATGGCGGTTTAGATATTTCCATGTTCATACAGATAGTGGTGTAGATATTTCCATGTTCATACAGACAGCATTGTAGCTATTTCCATGTTCATACCGATAGCGGTGTAGATATTTCCATGTTCTTAGAGATAGTGGTGTAGATATTTCCATGTTCATACAGATAGCGGTGCTGATATTTCCATGTTTATACAGGTAGCGGTGTAGATATTTCCATGTTTATACAGATAGCGGTGTAGATATTTACATGTTTATACAGATAGCGGTGTAGATATTTCCAAGTTTATACACATAGCGGTGAAAATTTCTCTATCTTAATACAGATGGCAGGGTAGATATTTATATGTTCATACAGATGGCGGTGCAGATATTTCCATCTTCATACAGATGGCGGTGTAGATATTTCCATGTTTATAGAGATAGCGTTGTAGTTATTTCCATGTGTAAAGAGATAGCTTTGTAGATATTTCCAGGTATATGCAGATAGCTGTGTAGATATTTCTATTTTTATGCAGATAGCGGTTTAGATATTTCCATGTTCAAACAGATAGCGGTGTAGATATTTCCATGTTTATTCAGATAGCGGTGTAGATATCTCCATCTTAATACAGATGGCGGTGTAGATATTTATATGTTCATTCAGATGGCGGTGCAGATATTTCCATGTTCATACAGATGGTGGTGTAGATATTTCCATGTTCATACAGATAGCGGTGTAGTTATTTCCATGTGTAAAGAGATAGCTGTGTAGATATTTCCATGTATATGCAGATAGCTGTGTAGATATTTCCATTTTCATGCTGATAGTGGTTTAGATATTTCCATGTTCAAACAGATAGCGGTGTAGATATTTCCATGTTCATACAGATAGCGGTGTAGATATTTCCATGCTTATACAGATTGCGGTGAAGATGTATGTATGTTTACACAGATAGCGGTGTAGATATTTCCATGTTCATGCAGATAGCGGTGTAGATATTTCCATGTTCATCAAGATGGCTGTGTAGATATATCCATGTTCATAAAGATGGCGGTTTAGATATTTCCATGTTCATACAGATAGTGGTGTAGATATTTCCATGTTCATACAGATAGCATTGTAGCTATTTCCATGTTCATACAGATAGCGGTGTAGATATTTCCATGTTCTTAGAGATAGTGGTGTAGATATTTCCATGTTCATACAGATAGCGGTGCTGATATTTCCATGTTTATACAGGTAGCGGTGTAGATATTTCCATGTTTATACAGATAGCGGTGTAGATATTTCCATGTTTATACAGATAGCGGTGTAGATATTTCCAAGTTTATACACATAGCGGTGAAGATATCTCCATCTTAATACAGACGGCGGTGTAGAGAGTTATATGTTCATACAGATGGCGGTGCAGATATTTCCATGTTCATACAGATGGCGGTGTAGATATTTCCATGTTTATAGAGATAGCGGTGTAGTTATTTCCATGCGTAAAGAGATAGCTTTGTAGATATTTCCATGTATATGCAGATAGCTGTGTAGATATTTCTATTTTTATGCAGATAGCGGTTTAGATATTTCCATGTTCAAACAGATAGCGGTGTAGATATTTCCATGTTCATACAGATAGCGGTGTAGATATTTCCATGTTTATACAGATAGCGGTGAAGGTGTATGCATGTTTACACAGATAGCAGTGTGGATATTTCCATGTTCATCCAGAGGGCTATGTAGATTTATCCATGTTCATACAGCTAGCGGTGTAGATATTTCCATGTTCATACAGATAGCGGTGTGGATATTTCCATGTTCATCTAGATGGCTGCGTAGACATATCCATGTTCATACAGATGGCGGTGAAGATATTTCCATGTTCATGCAGATAGCGATGTAGTTATTTCCATGTGTAAAGAGATAGCTGTGTAGATATTTCCATGTATATGCAGATAGCTGTGTAGATATTTCCATTTTCATGCTGATAGCGGTTTAGATATTTCCATGTTCAAACAGATAGCGGTGTAGATATTTCCATGTTCATACAGATAGCGGTGTAGATATTTCCATGCTTATACAGATTGCGGTGATGATGTATGCATGTTTACACAGATTCCGGTGTAGATATTTCCATGTTCATGCAGATAGCGGTGTAGATATTTCCATGTTCATCCAGATGGCTGTGTAGATATATCCATGTTCATACAGATGGCGGTTTAGATATTTCCATGTTCATACAGATAGTGGTGTAGATATTTCCATCTTCATACAGATAGCATTGTAGCTATTTCCATGTTCATACAGATAGCGGTGTAGATATTTCCATGTTCTTAGAGATAGTGGTGTAGATATTTCCATGTTCATACAGATAGCGGTGCTGATATTTCCATGATTATACAGGTAGCGGTGTAGATATTTCCATGTTTATACAGATAGCGGTGTAGATATTTCCAAGTTTATACACATAGCGGTGAAGATATCTCCATCTTAATACAGATGGCGGTGTAGATATTTATATGTTCATACAGATGGCGGTGCAGATATTTCCATGTTCATACAGATGGCGGTGTAGATATTTCCATGTTTATAGAGATAGCGGTGTAGTTATTTCCATGTGTAAAGAGATAGCTTTGCAGATATTTCCATGTATATGCAGATAGCTGTGTAGATATTTCTATTTTTATGCAGATAGCGGTTTAGATATTTCCATGTTCAAACAGATAGCGGTGTAGGTATTTCCATGTTCATACAGATAGCGGTGTAGATATTTCCATGTTCATACAGATACTGGTGTAGATATTTCCATGTTGATACAGATGGCTGTGTAGATATATCCATGTTCATTCAGATAGCGGTGCTGATATTTCCATGTTTATGCAGGTAGCGGTGTAGATATTTCCATGTTTATACAGATAGCGGTGTAGATATTTCCATGTTTATACAGATAGCGGTGTAGATATTTCCATGTTTATTCAGATAGCGGTGTAGATATCTCCATTTTAATACAGATGGCGGTGTAGATATTTATATGTTCATACAGATGGCGGTGCAGATATTTCCATGTTCATACAGATGGCGGTGTAGATATTTCCATGTTCATACAGATAGCGGTGTAGTTATTTCCATGTGTAAAGAGATAGCTGTGTAGATATTTACATGTATATGCAGATAGCTGTGTAGATATTTCCATTTTCATGCAGATAGCAGTGTATATATTTCTATCTTCAAACAGATAGTGGTGTAGATGTTTCCGTGTTCATACAGATAGCGGTGTAGATATTTCCATGTTTATACAGCTAGCGGTGAAGATGTATGCATGTTTACACAGATAGCAGTGTGGATATTTCCATGTTCATCCAGAGGGCTATGTAGATATATCCATGTTCATACAGCTAGCGGTGTAGATATTTCCATGTTCATACTGATCGGGGTGTAGATATTTCCTTGTTCATCTAGATGGCTGCGTAGACATATCCATGTTCATGCAGATGGCGGTGAGGATATTTCCATGTTCATGCAGATAGCGGTGTAGTTATTTCCATGTGTAAAGAGATAGCTGTGTAGATATTTCCATGTATATGCAGATAGCTGTGTAGATATTTCCATTTTCATGCTGATAGCGGTTTAGATATTTCCATGATCAAACAGATAGCGGTGTAGATATTTCCATGTTCATACAGATAGCGGTGTAGATATTTCCATGCTTATACAGATTGCGGTGAAGATGTATGCATGTTTACACAGATAGCGGTGTAGATATTTCCATGTTCATCCAGATTGCTGTGTAGATATATCCATGTTCATACACATGGCGGTTTAGATATTTCCATTTTCATACAGATAGTTGTGTAGATATTTCCATGTTCATACAGACAGCATTGTAGCTATTTCCATGTTCATACCGATAGCGGTGTAGATATTTCCATGTTCTTAGAGATAGTGGTGTAGATATTTCCATGTTCATACAGATAGCGGTGCTGATATTTCCATGTTTATACAGGTAGCGGTGTAGATATTTCCATGTTTATACAGATAGCGGTGTAGATATTTACATGTTTATACAGATAGCGGTGTAGATATTTCCAAGTTTATACACATAGCGGTGAAGATTTCTCCATCTTAATACAGATGGCAGGGTAGATATTTATATGTTCATACAGATGGCGGTGCAGATATTTCCATCTTCATACAGATGGCGGTGTAGATATTTCCATGTTTATAGAGATAGCGTTGTAGTTATTTCCATGTGTAAAGAGATAGCTTTGTAGATATTTCCATGTATATGCAGATAGCTGTGTAGATATTTCTATTTTTATGCAGATAGCGGTTTAGATATTTCCATGTTCAAACAGATAGCGGTGTAGATATTTCCATGTTTATTCAGATAGCGGTGTAGATATCTCCATCTTAATACAGATGGCGGTGTAGATATTTATATGTTCATTCAGATGGCGGTGCAGATATTTCCATGTTCATACAGATGGCGGTGTAGATATTTCCATGTTCATACAGATAGCGGTGTAGTTATTTCCATGTGTAAAGAGATAGCTGTGTAGATATTTCCATGTATATGCAGATAGCTGTGTAGATATTTCCATTTTCATGCTGATAGTGGTTTAGATATTTCCATGTTCAAACAGATAGCGGTGTAGATATTTCCATGTTCATACAGATAGCGGTGTAGATATTTCCATGCTTATACAGATTGCGGTGAAGATGTATGTATGTTTACACAGATAGCTGTGTAGATATTTCCATGTTCATGCAGATAGCGGTGTAGATATTTCCATGTTCATCCAGATGGCTGTGTAGATATATCCATGTTCATAAAGATGGCGGTTTAGATATTTCCATGTTCATACAGATAGTGGTGTAGATATTTCCATGTTCATACAGATAGCATTGTAGCTATTTCCATGTTCATACAGATAGCGGTGTAGATATTTCCATGTTCTTAGAGATAGTGGTGTAGATATTTCCATGTTCATACAGATAGCGGTGCTGATATTTCCATGTTTATACAGGTAGCGGTGTAGATATTTCCATGTTTATACAGATAGCGGTGTAATTATTTCCATGTTTTTACAGATAGCGGTGTAGATATTTCCAAGTTTATACACATAGCGGTGAAGATATCTCCATCTTAATACAGACGGCGGTGTAGATAGTTATATGTTCATACAGATGGCGGTGCAGATATTTCCATGTTCATACAGATGGCGGTGTAGATATTTCCATGTTTATAGAGATAGCGGTGTAGTTATTTCCATGTGTAAAGAGATAGCTTTGTAGATATTTCCATGTATATGCAGATAGCTGTGTAGATATTTCTATTTTTATGCAGATAGCGGTTTAGATATTTCCATGTTCAAACAGATAGCGGTGTAGATATTTCCATGTTCATACAGATAGCGGTGTAGATATTTCCATGTTTATACAGATAGCGGTGAAGATGTATGCATGTTTACACAGATTGCAGTGTGGATATTTCCATGTTCATCCAGAGGGCTATGTAGATTTATCCATGTTCATACAGCTAGCGGTGTAGATATTTCCATGTTCATACAGATCGCGGTGTGGATATTTCCATGTTCATCTAGATGGCTGCGTAGACATATCCATGTTCATACAGATGGCGGTGAAGATATTTCCATGTTCATGCAGATAGCGATGTAGTTATTTCCATGTGTAAAGAGATAGCTGTGTAGATATTTCCATGTATATGCAGATAGCTGTGTAGATATTTCCATTTTCATGCTGATAGCGGTTTAGATATTTCCATGTTCAAACAGATAGCGGTGTAGATATTTCCATGTTCATACAGATAGCGGTGTAGATATTTCCATGCTTATACAGATTGCGGTGATGATGTATGCATGTTTACACCGATTCCGGTGTAGATATTTCCATGTTCATGCAGATAGCGGTGTAGATATTTCCATGTTCATCCAGATGGCTGTGTAGATATATCCATGTTCATACAGATGGCGGTTTAGATATTTCCATGTTCATACAGATAGTGGTGTAGATATTTCCATGTTCATACAGATAGCATTGTAGCTATTTCCATGTTCATACAGATAGCGGTGTAGATATTTCCATGTTCTTAGAGATAGTGGTGTAGATATTTCCATGTTCATACAGATAGCGGTGCTGATATTTCCATGATTATACAGGTAGCGGTGTAGATATTTCCATGTTTATACAGATAGCGGTGTAGATATTTCCAAGTTTATACACATAGCGGTGAAGATATCTCCATCTTAATACAGATGGCGGTGTAGATATTTATATGTTCATACAGATGGCGGTGCAGATATTTCCATGTTCATACAGATGGCGGTGTAGATATTTCCATGTTTATAGAGATAGCGGTGTAGTTATTTCCATGTGTAAAGAGATAGCTTTGCAGATATTTCCATGTATATGCAGATAGCTGTGTAGATATTTCTATTTTTATGCAGATAGCGGTTTAGATATTTCCATGTTCAAACAGATAGCGGTGTAGATATTTCCATGTTCATACAGATAGCGGTGTAGATATTTCCATGTTTATACAGATAGCGGTGAAGATGTATGCATGTTTACACAGATAGCAGTGTAGATATTTCCATGTTCATACAGATCGCGGTGTAGATAATTCCATGTTCATCTAGATGGCTGCGTAGACATATCCATGTTCATACAGATGGCGGTGAAGATATTTCCATGTTCATGCAGATAGCGGTGTAGATATTTCCATGTTCAAACAGATAGCGGTGTAGATATTTCCATGTTCATACAGATAGCGGTGTAGATATTTCCATGTTCATACAGATAGCGGTGTAGATATTTCCATGTTCATACAGATTGCGGTGTAGATATTTCCATGTTCATACAGATGGCGGTGCAGATATTTCCATGTTCATACAGATGGTGGTGTAGATATTTCCATGTTCATACAGATAGCGGTGTAGTTATTTCCATGTGTTAAGAGATAGCTGTGTAGATATTTAAATGTATATGCAGATAGCAGTGTAGATATTTCCATTTTCATGCAGATAACGGTGTAGATATTTCCATGTTCAAACAGATAGCGGTGTAGGTATTTCCATGTTCATACAGATAGCGGTGTAGATATTTCCATGTTCATACAGATAGTGGTGTAGATATTTCCATGTTGATACAGATGGCTGTGTAGATATATCCATGTTCATTCAGATAGCGGTGCTGATATTTCCATGTTTATGCAGGTAGCGGTGTAGATATTTCCATGTTTATACAGATAGCGGTGTAGATATTTCCATGTTTATACAGATAGCGGTGTAGATATTTCCATGTTTATTCAGATAGCGGTGTAGATATCTCCATTTTAATACAGATGGCGGTGTAGATATTTATATGTTCATACAGATGGCGGTGCAGATATTTCCATGTTCATACAGATGGCGGTGTAGATATTTCCATGTTCATACAGATAGCGGTGTAGTTATTTCCATGTGTAAAGAGATTGCTGTGTAGATATTTACATGTATATGCAGATAGCTGTGTAGATATTTCCATTTTCATGCAGATAGCAGTGTATATATTTCTATCTTCAAACAGATAGTGGTGTAGATGTTTCCGTGTTCATACAGATAGCGGTGTAGATATTTCCATGTTTATACAGCTAGCGGTGAAGATGTATGCATGTTTACACAGATAGCAGTGTGGATATTTCCATGTTCATCCAGAGGGCTATGTAGATATATCCATGTTCATACAGCTAGCGGTGTAGATATTTCCATGTTCATACTGATCGGGGTGTAGATATTTCCTTGTTCATCTAGATGGCTGCGTAGACATATCCATGTTCATGCAGATGGCGGTGAAGATATTTCCATGTTCATGCAGATAGCGGTGTAGTTATTTCCATGTGTAAAGAGATAGCTGTGTAGATATTTCCATGTATATGCAGATAGCTGTGTAGATATTTCCATTTTCATGCTGATAGCGGTTTAGATATTTCCATGATCAAACAGATAGCGGTGTAGATATTTCCATGTTCATACAGATAGCGGTGTAGATATTTCCATGCTTATACAGATTGCGGTGAAGATGTATGCATGTTTACACAGATGGCGGTGTAGATATTTCCATGTTCATGCAGATGGCGGTGTAGATATTTCCATGTTCATCCAGATTGCTGTGTAGATATATCCATGTTCATACAGATGGCGGTTTAGATATTTCCATGTTCATACAGATAGCGGTGTAGATATTTCCATGTTCATACAGACAGCATTGTAGCTATTTCCATGTTCATACCGATAGCGGTGTAGATATTTCCATGTTCTTAGAGATAGTGGTGTAGATATTTCCATGTTCATACAGATAGCGGTGCTGATATTTCCATGTTTATACAGGTAGCGGTGTAGATATTTCCATGTTTATACAGATAGCGGTGTAGATATTTACATGTTTATACAGATAGCGGTGTAGATATTTCCAAGTTTATACACATAGCGGTGAAGATTTCTCCATCTTAATACAGATGGCAGGGTAGATATTTATATGTTCATACAGATGGCGGTGCAGATATTTCCATCTTCATACAGATGGCGGTGTAGATATTTCCATGTTTATAGAGATAGCGTTGTAGTTATTTCCATGTGTAAAGAGATAGCTTTGTAGATATTTCCATGTATATGCAGATAGCTGTGTAGATATTTCTATTTTTATGCAGATAGCGGTTTAGATATTTCCATGTTCAAACAGATAGCGGTGTAGATATTTCCATGTTCATACAGATAGCGGTGTTGATATTTCCATGTTTATACAGATAGCGGTGAAGATGTATGCATGTTTACACAGATAGCGGTGTAGATATTTCCATGTTCATACAGATCGCGGTGTAGATAATTCCATGTTCATCTAGATGGCTGCGTAGACATATCCATGTTCATACGGATGGCGGTGAAGATATTTCCATGTTCATGCAGATAGCGGTGTAGATATTTCCATGTTCAAACAGATAGCGGTGTAGATATTTCCATGTTCATACAGATAGCGGTGTAGATATTTCCATGTTCATACAGATAGCGGTGTAGATATTTCCATGTTCATACAGATTGCGGTGTAGATATTTCCATGTTCATACAGATGGCGGTGTAGATATTTCCATGTTCATACAGATGGTGGTGTAGATATTTCCATGTTCATACAGATAGCGGTGTAGTTATTTCCATGTGTTAAGAGATAGCTGTGTAGATATTTAAATGTATATGCAGATAGGAGTGTAGATATTTCCATTTTCATGCAGATAGCGGTGTAGATATTTCCATGTTCAAACAGATAGCGGTGTAGGTATTTCCATGTTCATACAGATAGCTGTGTAGATATTTCCATGTTCATACAAATAGTGGTGTAGATATTTCCATGTTGATACAGATGGCTGTGTAGATATATCCATGTTCATTCAGATAGCGGTGCTGATATTTCCATGTTTATGCAGGTAGCGGTGTAGATATTTCCATGTTTATACAGATAGCGGTGTAGATATTTCCATGTTTATACAGATAGCGGTGTAGATATTTCCATGTTTATTCAGATTGCGGTGTAGATATCTACATCTTAATACAGATGGCGGTGTAGATATTTATATGTTCATACAGATGGCGGTGCAGATATTTCCATGTTCATACAGATGGCGGTGTAGATATTTCCATGTTCATACAGATAGCGGTGTAGTTATTTCCATGTGTAAAGAGATAGCTGTGTAGATATTTCCATGTATATGAAGATAGCTGTGTAGATATTTCCATTTTCATGCAGATAGCAGTGTATATATTTCTATCTTCAAACAGATAGTGGTGTAGATGTTTCCGTGTTCATACAGATAGCGGTGTAGATATTTCCATGTTTATACAGCTAGCGGTGAAGATGTATGCATGTTTACACAGATAGCAGTGTGGATATTTCCATGTTCATCCAGAGGGCTATGTAGATATATCCATGTTCATACAGCTAGCGGTGTAGATATTTCCATGCTCATACAGATCGCGGTGTAGATATTTCCATGTTCATCTAGATGGCTGCGTAGACATATCCATGTTCATACAGATGGCGGTGAAGATATTTCCATGTTCATGCAGATAGCGGTGTAGTTATTTCCATGTGTAAAGAGATAGCTGTGTAGATATTTCCATGTATATGCAGATAGCTGTGTAGATATTTCCATTTTCATGCTGATAGCGGTTTAAATATTTCCATGTTCTAACAGATAGCGGTGTAGATATTTCCATGTTCATACAGATAGCGGTGTAGATATTTCCATGCTTATACAGATTGCGGTGAAGATGTATGCATGTTTACACAGATAGCGGTGTAGATATTTCCATGTTCATGCAGATAGCGGTGTAGATATTTCCATGTTCATCCAGATGGCTGTGTAAATATATCCATGTTCATTCAGATGGCTGTTTAGATATTTCCATGTTCATACAGATAGTGGTGTAGATATTTCCATGTTCATACAGATAGCATTGTAGCTATTTCCATGTTCATACAGATAGCGGTGCAGATATTTCCATGTTCTAAGAGATAGTGGTGTAGATATTTCCATGTTCATACATATAGCGGTGCTGATATTTCCATGTTTATACAGGTAGCGGTGTAGATATTTCCATGTTTATACAGATAGCGGTGTAGATATTTCCATGTTTATACAGATAGCGGTGTAGATATTTCCAACTTTATACACATAGCGGTGAAGATATCTCCATCTTAATACAGATGGCGGTGTAGATATTTATATGTTCATACAGATGGCGGTGCAGATATTTCCATGTTCATACAGATGGCGGTGTAGATATTTCCATGTTTATAGAGATAGCGGTGTAGTTATTTCCATGTGTAAAGAGATAGCTTTGTAGATATTTCCATGTATATGCAGATAGCTGTGAAGATATTTCTATTTTTATGCAGATAGCGGTTAAGATATTTCCATGTTCAAACAGATAGCGGTGTAGATATTTCCATGTTCATACAGATAACGGTGTAGATATTTCCATGTTTATACAGATAGCGGTGAAGATGTATGCATGTTTACACAGATAGCGGTGTAGATATTTCCATGTTCATACAGATCGCGGTGTAGATAATTCCATGTTCATCTAGATGGCTGCGTAGACATATCCATGTTCATACAGATGGCGGTGAAGATATTTCCATGTTCATGCAGATAGCGGTGTAGATATTTCCATGTTCAAACAGATAGCGGTGTAGATATTTCCATGTTCATACAGATAGCGGTGTAGATATTTCTATGTTCATACAGATTGCGGTGTAGATATTTCCATGTTCATACAGATAGCGGTGTAGTTATTTCCATGTGTAAAGAGATAGCTGTGTAGATATTTCCATGTATATGCAGATAGCAGAGTAGATATTTCCATTTTCATGCAGATAGCGGTGTAGATAATTCCATATTCAAACAGATAGCGGTGTAGATATTTCCATGTTCATACAGATAGCGGTGTAGATATTTCCATGTTCATACAGATATCGGTGTACATATTTCCATGTTTATACAGATAGCGGTGAAGATGTATGCATGTTTACACAGATAGCGGTGTAGATATTTCCATGTTCATACAAATAGCGGTGTAGATATTTCCATGTTCATCCAGATGGCTGTGTAGATATATACATGTTCATACAGATAGCGGTGTAGATATTTCCATGTTCATTCAGATAGCGGTGTAGATATTTCCATGTTCATACACATAGCAATGCTTATATTTCCATGTTTATACAGGTAGTGATGTAGATATTTCCATGTTTATACAGATAGCGGTGTTGATATTTCCATGTTTATACAGATAGCGGTGTAGATATTTCCATGTTTATACAGATAGCAGTGTAGATATCTCCATCTTAATACAGATGGCGGTGTAGATATTTATATGTTCGTACAGATGGCGTTGCAGATATTTCCATGTTCATACACATGGCTGTGTAGATACTTCCATGTTCATACAGATAGCGGTGTAGTTATTTCCATGTGTAAAGAGATAGCTGAGTAGATATTTAAATGTATATGCAGATAGCAGTGTAGATATTTCCATTTTCATGCAGATAGCGGTGTAGATATTTCCATGTTCAAACAGATAGCGGTGTAGATATTTCCATGTTCATACAGATAGCGGTGTAGATATTTCCATGTTCATACAGATTGCGGTGTAGATATTTCCATGCTTATACAGAGAGCGGTGTATATATTTCCATGTTCATACAGAAAGCGGTGTAGATATTTCCATGTTCATACAGATAGCGGTGCTGATATTTCCATGTTTATACAGGCAGTGGTGTAGATATTTCCATGTTTATACAGATAGCGGTTTAGATATTTCCTTCTTAATACAGATGGTGGTGTAGATATGTATATGTTCATAGAGATGGCAGTGCAGATATTTCCACGATCATACAGATGGCGGTGTAGATATTTCCATGTTTATAGATATAGCGGTGTAGTTATTTCCATGTGTAAAGAGATAGCTGTGTAGATATTTCCATGTATATGCAGATAGCTTTGTAGATATTTCCATTTTCATGCAGATAGCGGTGTAGATATTTGCATGTTCAAACAGATAGCGGTGTAGATATTTCCATGTTCATTCAGATAGCTTTGTAGATATTTCCATGTTCATACAGATAGCGGTGTAGATATCTGCATGTTCATACAGATAGCGGTGTAGGTATTTCCATGTTCATTCAGATAGCGGTGCTGATATTTCCATATTTATACAGGTAGCGGTGTAGGTATTTCATGTTTATACAGATATCGGGGTAGATATTTCCATGTTTATACAGATAACGGTGTAGATATTTCCATGTTTATTCAGATAGCGGTGTAGATATCTCCATCTTAATACAGATGGCGGTGTAGATATTTATATGTTCATAAAGATGGCGGTGCAGATGTTTCCATGTTCATACAGATGGCGGTGTAGATATGTCCATGGTCATGCAGATGGCGGTGTAGTTATTTCCATGCGTAAAGAGATAGCTGTGTAGATATTTCCATCTATATGCAGATAGCTGTGTAGATATTTCCATTTTCATGCAGATAGCGGTGTATATATTTCCATCTTCAAACAGATAGCGGTGTGGATATTTCCATGTTCATCCAGAGGGCTGTGTAGATATATCAATGTTCGTACAGATAGCGGTGTAGATATTTCCATGTTCATACAGATAGCGGTGTAGATATTTCCATGTTCATACAGATAGCGATGTAGATATTTCCATGTTTATACAGATAGTGGTGAAGATGTATGCATGTTTACACAGATAGCGGTGTAGATATTTCCATGTTCATACAGATTGCGGTGTAGATATTCCCATGTTCATCCAGATGGCTGTGTAGAAATATCCATGTTCATACAGATAGCGGTGTAGATATTTCCATGCTTATACAGATTCCAGTGAAGATGTATGCATGTTTACACAGATAGAGGTGTAGATATTTCCATATTCATGCTGATAGCGGTGTAGATATTTCCATGTTCATCCACATGGCTGTGTAGGTATATCCATGTTCATACAGATGGCGGTGAAGATATTTCCATGTTCATACAGATAGCGGTGTAGATATTTCCATGTTCATACCGATAGCGGTGCTGATATTTCCATGTTTATACAGGTTGCGGTGTAGATATTTCTATGTTTATACAGATAGCGGTGTAGATATTTCCTTGTTTATACTGATAGCGGTGTAGATATTTCCATGTTTATACAGATAGCGGTGGAGATATCTCCTTCTTAATACAGATGGCGGTGTACATATTTATATGTTCATACAGATGGCGGTGCAGGTATTTCCATGTTCATACAGATGACGGTGTAGATATTTCCATGTTTATAGAGATAGCGGTGTAGTTATTTCCATGTGTAAAGAGATAGCTGTGTAGATATTTCCATGTATATGCAGATAGCTGTGTAGATATTTCCATTTTGATGCAGACAGCGGTGTAGAAATTTCCATGTTCAAAGAGATAGCGGAGTAGATATTTCCATGTTCAGATAGCGGTGTAGATAGTTCCATGGTCATACAGATAGCGGTGTAGATATTTCCATGTTTATACAGATAGCAGTGTAGATATCTCCATCTTAATACAGATGGCGGTGTAGATATTTATATGTTCATACAGATGGCGGTGCAGATATTTCCATGTTCATACAGATGGCGGTGTAGATATTTCCATGTTCATAGAGATAGCGGTGTAGTTATTTCCATGTGTAAAGAGATAGCTGTGTAGATATTTCCATGTATATGCAGATAGCTGTGTAGATGTTTCCATTTTCATGCAGACAGCGGTGTAGAAATTTCCATGTTCAAAGAGATAGCGGAGTAGATATTTCCATGTTCATACAGATAGCGGTGTAGATAGTTCCATGGTCATACAGATAGCGGTGTAGATATTTCCATGTTCATACAGATAGCGGTGTAGATATTTCCATGTTCATACAGATTGCGGTGCTGATATTTTCATGTTTATACAGGTAGCGGTGTAGATATTTCCATGTTTATACAGATAGCGGTGTAGATATTTCCATGTTTATACAGATAGCGGTGTAGATATTTCCATGTTTATACAGATAGCGGTGTAGATATCTCCATCTTAATACAGATGGCGGTGTAGATATTTATATGTTCATACAGATGGCGGTGCAGATATTTCCATGTTCATACAGATGGCGGTGTAGATATTTCCATGTTCATACAGATAGCGGTGTAGTTATTTCCATGTGTAAAGAGATAGCTGTGTAGATATTTAAATGTATATGCAGATAGCAGTGTAGATATTTCCATTTTCATGCAGATAGCGGTGTAGACATTTCCATGTTCAAACAGATAGCGGTGTAGATATTTTCATGTTCATACAGATAGCGGTGTAGATATTTCCATGTTCAAACAGATAGCAGTGTAGATATTTCCATGTTCATACAGATAGCGGTGTAGATATTTCCATGTTCATACAGATAGCGGTGTAGATATTTCCATGTTTATACAGATAGCGGTGTAGATGTTTCCATGTTCCTACAGATAGCGGTGTAGATATTTCCATGTTCATACAGATAGCGGTGCTGATATTTCCATGTTTATACAGGCAGCGGTGTAGATATTTCCATGTGTATACAGATAGCGGTTTAGATATTTCCTTCTTAATACAGATGGCGGTGTATATATTTATATGTTCATACAGATGGCAGTGCAGATATTTCCATGTTCATACAGATGGCGGTGTAGATATTTCCATGTTTATAGAGATAGCGGTGTAGTTATTTCCATGTTTAAAGAGATAGCTTTGTGGATATTTCCATGTATATGCAGATAGCTGCATAGATATTTCTATTTTTATGCAGATAGCGGTGTAGATATTTCCATGTTTATACAGAGAGCGGTGTAGATATTTCCATGTTTATACAGATAGAAGTGTAGATATCTCCATCTTAATACAGATGGCGGTGTAGATAATTATATGTTCATACAGATGGCGGTGCAGATATTTCCATGTTCATACAGATGGCGGTGTAGATATTTCCATGTTCATACAGAGAGCGGTGTAGTTATTTCCATGTGTAAAGAGATAGCTGTGTAGATATTTAAATGTATATGCCGATAGCAGTGTAGATATTTCCATTTTCATGCAGATAGCGGTGTAGATATTTCCATTTTCAAACAGATAGCCGTGTAGATATTTCCATGTTCATACAGATAGCGGTGTAGATATTTCCATGTTCATACAGATAGCGGTGCTGATATTTCCATGTTTATACAGGTAGCGGTGTAGATATTTCCATGTTTATACAGATAGCGGTGTAGATATTTGAATGTTTATACAGATAGCGGTGTAGATATTTCCTGGTTTATACAGATAGCGGTGAAAATGTATGCATGTTTACACAGATAGCGGTGTAGATATTTCCATGTTCATACAGATAGCAGTGTAGATATTTCCATGTTCATCTAGATGGCTGTGTAGATATATCCATGTTCATACAGATGTCGGTGAAAATATTTCCATGTTCATACAGATAGCGGTGTAGTTATTTCCATGTGTAAAGAGATAGCTGTGTAGATAGTTCAATGAATAGGCAGATAGCTGTGTAGATATTTCCATTTTCATGCAGATAGCGGTGTAGATATTTCCATGTTCAAACAGATAGCGGTGTAGATATTTACATGTTAATACAGATAGCGGTGTAGATATTTCCATGCTTATAGAGATTGCAGTGAAGATGTATGCATGTTTACACAGATAGCGGTGTAGATATTTCCAAGTTCATGCAGACAGCGTTGTAGATATTTCCATGTTCATCCAGATGGCTGTGTAGATATATCCATGTTCATACAGATAGTGGTGTAGATATTTCCATGTTCATACAGATAGCGGTGTAGCTATTTCCATGTTCATACAGATAGCGGTGAAGATATTTCCATGTTTATACAGATAGCGGTGAAGATGTATGCATGTTTACCCAGATAGCGGTGTAGATATTTCCATGTTCATACAGATAGCGGTGTAGATATTTCCATGTTCATCCAGATGGCTGTGAAGATATATCCATGTTCATACAGATAGCGGTGAAGATATTTCCATGTTCATAGAGATATTGGTGTAGATATTTCCATGTTCATACAGATAGCGGTGCAGCTATTTCCATGTTATTACAGATAGCAGTGTAGATATTTCCATGTTCGTACAGATAACGGTGTAGATATTTCCATGTTCATACAGATAGCGGTGCTGATATTTCCATGTTTATACAGGTAGCGGTGTAGATATTTCCATGTTTATACAGATAGCGGTGTAGATACTTCCATGTTTATACTGATAGCGGTGTAGATATTTCCAGGTTTATACAGAGAGCGTTGAAGATGTATGCATGTTTACACAGATAGCGGTGTAGATATATCCATGTTCATACAGATAGCGGTGTAGATATTTCCATGTTCATCCAGATGGCTGTGTAGATATATCCATGTTCATACAGATGGCGGTGAAGATATTTCCATGTTCATACAGATAGCGGTGTTGTTATTTCCATGTGTAAAGAGATAGCTGTGTAGATATTTCAATGAATATGCAGTTAGCTGTGTAGATATTTCCATTTTCATGCTGTTTGCGGTTAAGATATTTCCGTGTTCAAACAGATAGCGGTGTAGATATTTCCATGTTCATACAGATAGCGGTGCAGATATATCCATGCTTATAGAGATTGCAGTGAAGATGTATGCATGTTTACACAGATAGCGGTGTAGATATTTCCATGTTCATGCAGATAGCGGTGTAGATATTTCCATGTTCATAGAGATAGCGGTGTAGATATTTCCATGATCATACAGATAGCGGTGCTGATATTTCCATGTTTATACTGGTAGTGGTGTAGATATTTCCATGTTTATACAGATAGCGGTGTAGATATTTCCATGTTTATACAGATAGCGGTGTAGATATTTCCATGTTTATACAGATAGCGGTGTAGATATCTCCATGTTAATACAGATGGCTGTGTAGATATTTATATGTTCATACAGATGGCGGTGCAGGTATTTCCATGTTCATACAGATGGCAGTGTAGATATTTCCATGTTCACAGATAGCCATGTATATCTTTCCATGTTTATACAGATAGCGGTGTAGATATCTCCATCTTAATACAGATAGCGGTGTAGATATTTATATGTTCATACAGACGGCGGTGCAGATATTTCCATGCTCATACAGATAGCGGTGTAGTTATTTCCATGTTTAAAGGGATAGCTGTGTAGATATTTCCATGTATATGCAGATAGCAGTGTAGATATTTCCATTTTCATGCAGATAGCGGTCTAGATATTTCCATGTTCATACAGATAGCGGTGTAGATATTTACATGTTCATACAGATAGCGGTGTAGATATTTCCAGGTTTATACAGATAGCGGTGAAGATGCATGCATGTTTAAACAGATAGCGGTGTAGATATTTCCATGTTCATCCAGATGGCTGTGTAGATATATCCATGTTCATACAGATAGCGGTGTAGATATTTCCATGTTCATACAGATAGCGGTGTACGTATTTCCATGTTCATACAGATAGCGGTGTTGATATTTCCATGTTCATACAGATAGCGGTGAAGGTGTATGCATGTTTACACTGATAGCGGTGTAGATATTTCCATGTTCATACAGATAGCGGTGTAGATATTTCCATGTTCATCCAGATGGCTGTGTAGATATATCCATGTTCATACAGATAGCAGTGTAGATATTTCCATGTTCATAGAGATTTTGGTGTAGATATTTCCATGTTCATACAGATAGCGGTGTAGATATTTCCATGTTCATACATATAGCGGTGTAGCTATTTCCATGTTCATACAGATAGCGGTGTAGATATTTCCATATTCGTACAGATAGCGGTGTAGATATTTCCATGTTCATACAGATAGCGGTGCTGATATTTCCATGTTTATACAGGTAGGGGTGTAGATATTTCCATGTTTATACAAATAGCGGTGTAGATATTTCCATGTTTATAGAGATAGCGGTGTAGATATTTCCAGGTTTATACAGATAGCGGTGAAGATGTTTGCATGTTTACACAGATAGCGGTGTAGATAATTCCATGTTCATACAGATAGCGGTGTAGATATTTGCATGTTCATTCAGCTGTCTGTGTAGATATATCCATTTTCATACAGATGGCGGTGAAGATATTTCCATGTTCATACAGATAGCGGTGTAGTTATTTCCATGTGTAAAGAGATAGCTGTGTAGATATTTCAATGAATATGCAGATAGCTGTGTAGATATTTCCATTTTCATGCTGATTGCAGTTTAGATATTTCCATGTTCAAACAGTTAGCGGTGTAGATATTTCCATGTTCATACAGATAGCTGTGTAGATATTTCCAAGTTTATGCAGATAGCTGTGTAGATATTTCCACTTTTAGGCAGATAGCGGTGTAGACATTTCCATGTTTAAACAGATAGCAGTGTAGATATTTCCATGTTCCTACAGAGGGCGGTGTAGATATTTACATGTTTATAGAGTTGGCGGTTTAGACATTTCCATGTTCGTACAGATGGCGGTGTAGCTATTTCCATGTTTATACAGATAGCGGTGTAGGTATTTCCATCTTTATACACATAATGGTGTACATCTTTCCATTTTTTTAGAGATAGCGGTGTAGATATTTCCATGTTTGCACTGATAGCGGTGTAGATATTTCCATGTTTATACAGATAGCAGTTTGGATATTTCCATGTTTATACAGATGACTGTGTAGATATTTCCATGTTTACAGAGATAGCGGTGTAGATATTTCCATGTTTACACAAATGGCGGTGTAGATATTTCCATGTTTACCCAGATAGCGGTGTAGATATTTCCATGTTTATACAGATAGCGGTGTAGATACTTGCATGTATATGGAGATAGCGGTGTAGATATTTCCATGTTTACCCATATAGCGGTGTAGATATTTCCATGTTTATACAGATAGCGGTGTAGATACTTGCATGTATATAGAGATAGCGGTGTAGATATTTCCATGTTTATACAGATAGCGGTGTAAATATTTCCATGTTTATAGAGTTGGCGGTGTAGATATTTCCATGTTCATACAGATGGCGGTGCAGATTTTTCCATGTTTATATAGTTGGGAGTGTAGATATTTCCATGTTCATACTGATGGTTGTGAAGATATTTCCATGTATATACACATAACGGTGTAAATATTTCCAAGTTTTAAGAGATAGCGGTGTAGATATTTCCATGTTTACACAGAAGGAGTTGTAGATATTTCCATGTTTACACAGATAGCGGTGTAGATATATCCATGTTCCTACGGATGGCGGTGTAGATATTTCTATGTTTATAGAGTTGGCGGTTTAGACTTTTCCATGTTCATACAGATTGCGGTGTAGATATTTCCATGTTTATACACGTAGTGGTGTAGCTATTTCCATCTTATACACATTACCTTGGAGATATTTCCATGTTTTTAGAGATAGCGGTGAAGATATTTCCATGTTTATACAGATAGCGGTGTAGATATTTCCATGTTTACACAGATAGCGGTGTAGTTATTTCCATGTTTACACAGATAGAGGTTTAGATATTTCCATGTTTATACAGATAGCGGTGTAGATATTTCCACGTTTATAGAGATAGCGGTGTAGATATTTCCATGTTTATACAGATGGCGGTGTAGATATTTCCATGTTTATAGAGATAGCATTGTAGATATTTCCATCTTCCTGCTGATGGCGGTGTGGTTATTTCCGTGTTTATGGAGTTGGCGGTTTAGATATTTCGAAGTTTATACAGATGGCGGTGTAGGTATTTCCATGATTATACAGATAGGAGTGTAGATATTTCTATCTTTATACACATAGTGGTGTAGATATTTTCATGTTTTAAGAGATAGCGGTGTAGATATTTCCATGATTACACAGATAGCGGTGTAGATATTTCAATGTTTACAGAGAGCGGTGTACATATTTCCATGTTTATACAGATAGCGGAATAGATATTGCCAAGTTTATAAACATAGCGGTGTAGATATTTCCATGCTGATACACATGGCGGTGTAGATATTTCCATGTTTATGGAGATCGCGGTGTAGATATTTCCATGTTCATACAGATTGCGGTGTTGATAGAGGGGTAGATATTTCCATATTCCTACAGATGGCAGTGTAGATATTTCCATGTTCATACAGATGGCGGTGTAGATATTTCCATGTTCATACAGATGGCGGTGTAGATATTTCCATGTTTAGAGATATAGCGGTGTAGATATTTCCATGTTTGTAGAGATAGCTGTGTATATATTTCCCTGTTTATACTGATGGCGGGTTAGATATTTCCATGTTTATAGAGATAGCGGGGTAGATATTTCCACGTTCCTACAGATGGCTGTCTAGATATTTCCAAGTTTATAGAGTTGGCGTTGTAGATATTTCCATGTTCATACACATGGCGGTTTAGATATTTCCATATTTATACAAATAGCGCTGTAGATATTTCCATCTTTATACATATAGCGATGTAGATATTTCCATGTTTTAAGAAATAGCGGTGTAGGTATTTCGATGTTCATACAGATGGCGGTTTAGATACTTCCATATTTATACAGATAGCCGTGTGGATATTTCCATGTTTATACACATAACGGTGTAGATATTTCCATGTTTACACAAATAACGATGTAGATATTTCCATCTTTATATAGAGAGCGGTGTAGATATTTCCATGTTTACACAGATAGCGGAGTAGATATTTCCATGTTTACACAGATAACGATGTAGATATTTCCATGTTTATACAGAGAGCGGTGTAGATATTTCCACGTTTATAGAGATAGCGGTGTAGATATTTACATGTTCGTACAGATGGCTTTGTAGATATTTCCATGTTTATACAGATACCGGTGTAGATATTTCCGTGTTTCTACAGATAGCGGTGTAGATATTTCCATGTTTACACAGATAGCGGAGTAGATATTTCCATGTTTACACAGATAACGATGTAGATATTTCCATGTTTATACAGATACCGGTGTAGATATTTCCGTGTTTCTACAGATAGCGGTGTGGATATTTCCATGTTCATACAGATAGCGGTGTTGATATTTCCATGTTCCTACAGTTCGCGGTGTAGGTATTTCCATGTTTACACAGATAGCGGTGTAGATATTTCCATGTTTATACAGATAGAGGTGTAGATATTTCCATGTCCATACAGATGGGTGTGTCGATATTTCCATGTTTATAGAGATAGTGGTGTGGATATTTCCATGTTTACACAGATCGCTGTGCAGATATTTCCATGTTTACACAGATAGCGGCGTAGATATTTTCATGTATATACAGATAGCGGTGTAGATATTCCCATGTTTTTACAGTTGGCGGTGTAGATATTTCCATGTTTATATAGTTGACAGTGTAGATATTTCCAACTTCATACAGATGACGGTGAATATATTTCCATGTTTATACAGATAGCAGTGTGGATATTTCCATGTTTATACAGATGACTGTGTAGATATTTCCATGTTTACAGAGATAGCGGTGTAGATATTTCCATGTTGATAGAGATAGCAGTGAACATATTTCAATGGTCATACAGATGGCGGTGTAGATATTTCCATGTTTGTACAGATGGTGGTGTAGATATTTCCAAGTTTCTAGAGATAGCGGTGTAGATATTTGCATGTTTATACACATAGCTGTGTAGATATTTCCATATTTATACATATAGGGTTATAGATATTACCATGTTTAAACAGACGGCGGTGTAGATATTTCCATGTTTATACGTGTGGCGGTGTAGATATTTCCATGTTTATGCAGATGGCGGTGTAGATATTTCCATGTTTATACAGATGGCCGTGTAGACATTTCCTAGTTTACACAGAAAGCGGTGTAGACATTTCCAAGTTTACACAGATAGCGTTGTAGATATTTTCATGTTTATAGAGATAGCGGTGTAGTTATTTCCATGTTTATACAGATAGCGGTGAAGATATTTCCATATTTATACAGATAGCGGTGTATATATTTCCATGTTCATACAGATAGCGGTGTAGATATTTCCATGTTCATACAGATAGCGGTGTAGATATTTCCATGTTCATACAGATAGCGGGGCTGATATTTCCATGTTTATACAGGTAGCGGTGCAGATATTTACATGTTCAAACAGATAGCGGTGTAGATATTTCCATGTTCATACAGATAGCGGTGTAGATATTTCCATGTTCATACAGATAGCGGTGTAGATATTTCCATGTTCATACAGATAGCGGTGTAGATATTTCCATGTGTATACAGATAGCGGTGTAGATATTTCCATGTGTATACAGATAGCGGTGTAGGTATCTCCATCTTAATACAGATGGCGGTGTAGCTATTTATATGTTCATACAGATGGCGGTGCAGATATTTCCATGTTGATACAGATGGCGGTGTAGATATTTCCATGTTCAAACTGATAGCGGTGTAGTTATTTCCATGTGTAAAGAGATAGCTGTGTAGATATTTCCATGTATATGCAGATAGCAGTGTAGATATTTCCATATTCATACAGATAGCGGTGTAGATATTTCCATGTTCAAACAGAAAGCGGTGTAGATATTTCCATGTTCATACAGATAGCGCTCTAGATATTTCCATGTTCATACAGATAGCGGTGTAGATATTTCCGTGTTTATACAGATAGCGGTGAAGATGTATGCATGTTTACACAGATAGCGGTGTAGATATTTCCATGTTCATCCAGATGGCTGTGTAGATATATCCATATTGATACAGATAACGGTGTAGATATTTCCATGTTCCTACAGATAGCGGTGTAGATATTTCCATGTTCATACAGGTAGCGGTGTAGATATTTCCATGTTCATACAGATAGCGGTGCTGATATTTCCATGTTTATACAGGCAGCGGTGTAGATATTTCAATGTTTATACAGATAACGGTGTAGATATCTCCTTCTTAATACAGATGGCGGTGTAGATATTTATATGTTCATACAGATGGCGGTGCAGATATTTCCATGTTCATACAGATGGCGGTGTAGATATTTCCATGTTTATAGATATAGCGGTGTAGTTATTTCCATGTGTAAAGAGATAGCTGTGTAGATATTTCCATGTATATGCAGATAGCTTTGTAGATATTTCCATTTTCATGCAGATAGCGGTGTAGATATTTACATGTTCAAACAGATAGCGGTGTAGATATTTCCATGTTCATTCAGATAGCTTTGTAGATATTTCCATGTTCATTCAGATAGCAGTGTAGATATTTCCATGTTCATACAGATAGCGGTGTAGATATTTCCATGTTCATACAGGTAGCGGTGCTGATATTTCCATGTTTATACATGTAGCGGTGTAGATATTTCCATGTTTATACAGATAGCGGTGTAGATATTTCCATGTTTATACAGATAGCGGTGTAGATATTTCCATGTTCATCCAGATGGCTGTGTAGATATATCCATGTTCATACAGATAGCGGTGTAGATATTTCCATGTTTATACAGATAGCGGTGTAGATATCTCCATCTTAATACAGATGGCGGTGTAGATATTTATATGTTCATATAGATGGCGGTGCAGATATTTCCATGTTCATACAGATGGCGGTGTAGATATTTCCATGTTCAAACTGATAGCGGTGTAGTTATTTCCATGTGTAAAGAGATAGCTGTGTAGATATTTCCATGTTTATACAGATAGCGGTGTAGATATCTCCATCTTAATACAGATAGCGGTGAAGATGTATGCATGTTTGCACAGAGAGCGGTGTAGATATTTCCATGTTCATCCAGATGGCTGTGTAGATATATCCATGTTCATACAGATAGCGGTGTAGATATTTCCATGTTCATACAGATAGCGGTGTAGCTATTTAGATGTTCATACAGATGGCGGTGTAGATATTTCCATGTTTATACAGATAGCGGTGAAGATGTATGCATGTTTACACAGATAGCGGATTAGATATTTCCAGGTTCATACAGATAGCGGTGTAGATATTTCCATGTTCATCCAGATGGCTGTGTAGATATATCCATGTTCATACAGATAGCGGTGTAGATATTTCCATGTTCATACAGATAGCGGTGTAGCTATTTCCATGTTCATACAGATGGCGGTGTAGATATTTCCATGTTTATACAGATAGCGGTGTAGATATCTCCTTCTTAATACAGATGGCGGTGTAGATATTTCCATGTTCATCCAGATGGCTGTGTAGATATATCCATGTTCATACAGATAGCGGTGCAGATATATCCATGTTCATACAGATGGCGGTGTAGATATTTCCATGTTCTAACTGATAGCGGTGTAGTTATTTCCATGTGTAAAGAGATAGCTGTGTAGATATTTTCATGTATATGCAGATAGCAGTGTAGATATTTCCATGTTCATACAGATAGCGGTGTAGATATTTCCATGTTCATACAGATAGCGGTGTAGATATTTCCATGTTCATGCAGGTAGCGGAGTAGATATTTCCATGTTCATACAGATAGCGGTGCTGATATTTCCATGTTTATACAGGCAGCAGTGTAGATATTTCCATGTTTATACAGATAGCGGTGTTGATATCTCCTTCTTAATAGAGATGGCGGTGTAGATATTTATATGTTCACACAGATGGCGGTGCAGGTATTTCCATGTTCATACAGATGGTGGTGTAGATATTTCCATGTTTATAGATATAGCGGTGTAGTTATTTCCATGTGTAAAGAGATAGCTGTGTAGATATTTCCATGTATATGCAGATAGCTTTGTAGATATTTCCATTTTCATGCAGATAGCGGTGTAGATATTTACATGTCCAAACATATAGCGGTGTAGATATTTCCATGTTCATACAGATAGCGGTGTATATATTTCCATGTTCATACAGATAGCGGTGTAGATATTTCCATGTTCATACAGATAGCGGTGTAGATATTTCCATGTTCATACAGATAGCGGGGCTGATATTTCCATGTTTATACAGGTAGCGGTGCAGATATTTACATGTTCAAACAGATAGCGGTGTAGATATTTCCATGTTCATACAGATAGCGGTGTAGATATTTCCATGTTCATACAGATAGCGGTGTAGATATTTCCATGTTCATACAGATAGCGGTGTAGATATTTCCATGTGTATACAGATAGCGGTGTAGATATTTCCATGTGTATACAGATAGCGGTGTAGGTATCTCCATCTTAATACAGATGGCGGTGTAGCTATTTATATGTTCATACAGATGGCGGTGCAGATATTTCCATGTTGATACAGATGGCGGTGTAGATATTTCCATGTTCAAACTGATAGCGGTGTAGTTATTTCCATGTGTAAAGAGATAGCTGTGTAGATATTTCCATGTATATGCAGATAGCAGTGTAGATATTTCCATATTCATACAGATAGCGGTGTAGATATTTCCATGTTTATAAAGATAGCGGTGTAGATATTTCCATGTTTATTCAGATAGCGGTTTAGATATCTCCATCTTAATACAGATGGCGGTGTAGATATTTGTATGTTCATACAGATGGCGGTGCAGATATTTCCATGTTCATACAGATAGCGGTGTAGATATTTCCATGTTCATCCAGATGGCTGTGTAGATATATCCATGTTCATACAGATGGCGTTGAAGATATTTCCATGTTCATACAGATAGCGGTGTAGATATTTCCATGTTCATACAGGTAGCGGTGTAGATATTTCCATGTTCATACAGATAGCGGTGCTGATATTTCCATGTTTATACAGGCAGCGGTGTAGATATTTCCATGTTTATACAGATAGCAGTGTAGATATCTCCTTCTTAATACAGATGGCGGTGTAGATATTTATATGTTTATACAGATGGCAGTGCAGATATTTCCATGTTCATACAGATGGCGGTGTAGATATTTCCATGTTTATAGATATAGCGGTGTAGTTATTTCCATGTGTAAAGCGATAGCTGTGTAGATATTTCCATGTATAGGCAGATAGCTTTGTAGATATTTCCATTTTCATGCAGATAGCGGTGTAGATATTTACATGTTCAAACAGATAGCGGTGTAGATATTTCCATGTTCATTCAGATAGCTTTGTAGATATTTCCATGTTCATACAGATAGCGGTGTAGATATTTCCATTTTCATACAGATAGCGGTGTAGATATTTCCATGTTCATACAGATAGCTGTGCTGATATTTCCATGTTTATACAGGTAGCGGTGTAGATATTTCCATGTTTATACAGATAGCGGTGTAGATATTTCCATGTTTATACAGATAACGGTGTCGATATATCCATGTTTATACAGATAGCGGTGTCGATATTTCCAGGTTTATACAGATGGAGGTGTAGATATCTCCATCTTAATAGAGATGGCGGTGTAGATATTTATATGTTCATATAGAAGGCGTTGCAGATATTTCCATTTTCATACAGATGGCGGTGTAGATATTTCCATGTTTATAGAGATAGCGGTGTAGATATTTCCATGTTCATACAGATAGCGGTGTAGATATTTCCTTTTTCCTCCAGATGGCTGTGTAGATATATCCATGTTCATACAGATGGCGGTGTAGATATCTCCATGTTCATACAGATAGAGGGGCTGATATTTCCATGTTCATACAGATAGCGGTGCTGATATTTCCATGTTTATACAGATAGCGGTGTAGATATTTCCGTGTTTATTCAGATAGCGGTGTAGATATCTCCATTTTAATACAGATGGCAGTGTAGATATTTATATGTTCATACAGATGGCGGTGCAGATATTTCCATGTTCATACAGATAGCGGTGTAGTTATTTCCATGTGTAAAGAGATTGCTGTGTAGATATTTCCATGTATATGCAGATAGCTGTGTAGATATTTCCATTTCCATGCAGATAGCTGGGTATATATTTCCATCTTCAAACAGATAGCGGTGTAGATATTTTCATGTTCATAGAGATAGCAGAGTAGATATTTCCATGTTTATACAGATAGCGGTGAAGATGTATGCATGTTTACACAGATAACGGTGTAGAGATTTCCATGTTCATCCAGAGGGCTGTGTAGTTATATCCATGTTCATACAGATAGCGGTGTAGAGATTTCCATGTTCATACAGATAGCGGTGTAGATATTTCCATGTTCATACAGATAGCGGTGCTGATATTTCCATGTTTATACAGGTAGCGGTGTAGATATTTCCATGTTTATACAGATAGCGGTGTAGATATTTCCATGTTTATACAGATAGCGGTGTTGATATTTCCATGTTTATACAGATAGCGGTGTAGATATCTCCATCTTAATACAGATGGCGGTGTAGATATTTATATGTTCATACAGATGGCGTTGTAGATATTTCCATGTTCATCCAGATGGCTCTGTAGATATATCCATGTTCGTACAGATGGCGGTGAAGATATTTCCAAGTTCATACAGATAGCGGTGTAGATATTTCCATGTTCATACAGATAGCGGTGTAGATATTTCCATGTTCATACAGATAGCGGTGTAGCTATTTCCATGTTCATACAGATAGCGGTGTAGATATTTCCATGTTCATCCAGATGGCTGTGTAGATATATCCGTGTTCATACAGATGGCGGTGTAGATATCTCCATGTTCATACAGATAGAGGGGCTGATATTTCCATGTTCATACAGATAGCGGTGCTGATATTTCCATGTTTATACATATAGCGGTGTAGATATTTCCATGTTTATTCAGATAGCGGTGTAGATATCTCCATCTTAATACAGATGGCGGTGTAGATATTTATATGTTCATACAGATGGCGGTGCAGATATTTCCAAGTTCATACAGATGGCGGTGTAGATATTTCCATGTTCATACAGATAGCGGTGTAGATATTTCCATGTTCATACAGAAAGCAGTGCTGATATTTCCATGTTTATACAGGTAGCGGTGTAGATATTTCCACGTTTATAGAGATAGCGGTGTAGATATTTCCATGTTTATACAGATAGCGGTGTAGATATTTCCATGTTTATACAGATAGCGGTGTAGATATCTCCATCTTAATACAGATGGCGGTGTAGATATTTATATGTTCATACAGATGGCGGTGCAGATATTTCCATGTTCATACAGATGGCGGTGTAGATATTTCCATGTTCATACAGATAGCGGTGTAGTTATTTCCATGTGTAAAGAGATAGCTGTGTAGATATTTCCATGTATATGCAGATAGCATTGTAGATATTTCCATTTTCATGCAGATAGCCTTGTAGATATTTCCATGTTCAAACAGATAGCGGTGTAGATATTTCCATGTTCATACAGATAGCGGTGCAGATATTTCCATGTTCATACAGATAGCGGTGTAGATATTTCCATATTTATACAGATAGCGGTGAAGATGTATGCATGTTTACACAGATAGCGGTGTAGATATTTCCATGTTCATACAGATAGCGGTGTAGATATTTCCATGTTCATTCAGATAGCGGTGTAGATATTTTCAGGTTTATACAGATAGCGGTGTAGATAACTCCATATTAATACACATGGCGGTGTAGATATTTATATGTTCTTACAGATGGCGGTGTAGATATTTCCATGTTCATCCAGATGGCTCTGTAGATATATCCATGTTCGTACAGATGGCGGTGAAGATATTTCCTTGTTCATACAGATAGCGGTGTAGATATTTCCATGTTCATACAGATAGCGGTGTAGATATTTCCATGTTCATACGGATAGCAGTGTAGCTATTTCCATGTTCATACAGATAGCGGTGTAGATATTTCCTTGTTCCTCCAGATGGCTGTGTAGATATATCCATGTTCATACAGATGGCGGTGTAGATATCTCCATGTTCATACAGATAGCGGTGTAGATATTTCCATGTTCATACAGATAGCGGTGCTGATACTTCCATGTTTATACAGGTAGCGGTGTAGCTATTTCCATGTTCATACAGAGAGCGGTGAAGATATATATATGTTTACACAGATAGCGGTGTAGATATTTCCATGTTCATACAGATAGCGGTGTAGATATTTCAATGTTCATACAGATAGCGTTTTAGATATTTCCTTCTTAATACAGATGGCGGTGTAGATATTTATATGTTCATACAGATGGTGGTGCAGATATTTCCATGTTCATACAGATGGCGGTGTAGGTATTTCCATGTTTATAGATTTAGCGGCGTAGTTATTTCCATGTGTAAAGAGATAGCTGTGTAGATGTTTCCATGTATATGCAGATAGCTTTGTAGATATTTCCATTTTCATGCAGATAGTGGTGTAGATATTTCCATGTTCAAACAGATAGCAGTGTAGATATTTCCATGTTCATACAGATAGCAGTGTAGATATTTCCATGTTTATAGAGATAGCGGTGAAGATGTATGCATGTTTACACAGATAGCGTTGTAGATATTTCCATGTTCTAACAGATAGCGGTGTAGATATTTCCATGTTCATCCAGATGGCTGTGTAGATATATCCATGTTCCTACAGATGGCGGTGAAGATATTTCCATGTTCATACAGATAGCGGTCTATTTATTTCCATGTGTAAAGAGATAGCTGTGTAGATATTTCCATGTATATGCAGATAGCTGTGTATGTATTTCCATTTTCATGCAGATAGCGGTATAGATATTTCCATGTTCAAACAGATAGCGGTGTAGATATTTCCATGTTGATAGCGATAGCGGTGTAGATACTTCCATGTTCATACAGATAGAGGGGCTGATATTTCCATGTTCATACAGAGAGCGGTGCTGATATTTCCATGTTTATACAGATAGCGGTGTAGGTATTTCCATGTTTATACAGATAGCAGTGTAGATATTTCCAAGTTTATACAGATAGCGGTGTAGATGTCTCCATCATAATACAGATGGCGGTGTAGATATTTATATGTTTATACAGATGGCGGTGCAGATATTTCCATGTTCATACAGATGGCGGTGTAGATATTTCCATGTTCATACAGATAGCGGTGTAGTTATTTCCATGTGTAAAGAGATAGCTGTGTAGTTATTTCCATGTATATGCAGATAGCTGTGTAGATATTTCCATTTTCAAGCAGATAGCGGTGTATGTATTTCCATCTTCAAACAGATAGCGGTGTAGATATTTCCATGTTCATACAGATAGCGGTGTAGATATTTCCATGTTTATACAGATAGCGGTGAAGATGTATGCATGTTTACACAGATATCGGAGTGGATATTTCCATGTTCATCCAGAGGGCTGTGTAGATATATCCATGTTCATACTGATAGCGGTGCAGATATTTCCATGTTCATACAGATGGCGGTGTAGATATTTCCGTGTTTATAGAGATAGCGGTGTAGTTATTTCCATGTGTAAAGAGATAGCTTTGTAGATATTTCCATGTATATGCAGATTGCTGTGTAGATATTTCTATTTTCATGCAGATAGCGGTTTAGATATTTCCATGTTCGTACAGATAGCGGTGTAGATATTTCCCTGTTTATTCAGATAGCGGTGTAGATATCTCCATCTTAATACAGATGGCGGTGTAGATATTTACATGTTCATACAGATGGCGGTGCAGATATTTCCATGTTCATACAGATGGCGGTGTAGATATTTCCATGTTCATACAGATAGCGGTGTAGTTATTTCCATGTGTAAAGAGATAGCTGTGTAGGTATTTCCATGTATATGCAGATATCTGTGTAGATATTTCCATTTTCAAGCAGATATCGGTGTATGCATTTCCATCTTCAAACAGATAGCGGTGTAGATATTTCCATGTTCATACAGGTAGCGGTGTAGATATTTCCATGTTTATACAGGTAGCGGTGAAGGTGTATGCATGTTTACACAGATATCGGTGTGGATATTTCCATGTTCATCCAGAGGGCTGTGTAGATATATCCATGTTCACACAGATAGCGGTGTAGATATTTCCATGTTCATACAGATAGCAGTGTAGATATTTCCATGTTCATACCGATAGCGGTGTAGATATTTCCATGTTCATACAGATAGCGGTGCTGATATTTCCATGTTTATACAGGTAGTGGTGTAGATATTTCCATGTTTATACAGATAGCGGTGTAGATATTTCCATGTTTATACAGATAGCGGTTTAGATATTTGCATGTTTATACAGATAGCGGTGTAGTTATTTCCATGTGTAAAGAGATAGCTGTGTAGATATTTCCATGTATATGCCGATAGCTTTGTAGATATTTCCATTTTAATGCAGATAGCGGTGTAGATATTTACATGTTCAATCAGATAGCGGTGTAGATATTTCCATGTTCATTCAGATAGTGGTGTAGACATTTCCAGGTTCATACAGATAGCGGTGCTGATATTTCCATGTTTATACAGGTAGCGGTGTAGATATTTCCATGTTTATACAGATGGGGTTGTAGATATTTCCATTTTCATCCAGATGGCTCTGTAGATATATCCATGTTCGTACAGATGGCGGTGAAGATTTTTCCATGTTCATACAGATAGCGGTGTAGATATTTCCATGTTCATACAGATAGCGGTGTAGCTATTTCCATGTTCATACAGATAGCGGTGTAGATATTTCCATGTTCATCCAGATGGCTGTGTAGATATATCCGTGTTCATACAGATGGCGGTGTAGATATGTCCATGTTCATACAGATAGAGGGGCTGATATTTCCATGTTCATACAGATAGCGGTGCTGATATTTCCATGTTTATACAGATAGCGGTGTAGATATTTCCATGTTTATTCAGATAGCGGTGTAGATATCTCCATTTTAATACAGATGGCGGCGTAGATATTTATATGTTCATACAGATGGCGGTGCAGATATTTCCATGTTCATACAGATGGCGGTGTAGATATTTCCATGTTCATACAGATAGCGGTGTAGATATTTCCATGTTCATACAGATAGCGGTGCTGATATTTCCATGTTTATACAGGTAGCGGTGTAGATATTTCCATGTTTATACAGATAGCGGTGTAGATATTTCCATGTTTATACAGATAGCGGTGTAGATATTTCCATGTTTATACAGATAGCGGTGTAGATATCTCCATCTTAATACAGATGGCGGTGTAGATATTTATATGTTCATACAGATGGCGGTGCAGATACTTCCATGTTCATACAGATGGCGTTGTAGATATTTCCATGTTCATACAGATAGCGGTGTAGTTATTTCCATGTGTAAAGAGATAGCTGTGTAGTTATTTCCATGTATATGCAGATAGCTGTGTAGATATTTCCATTTTCAAGCAGATAGCGGTGTATGTATTTCCATCTTCAAACAGATAGCGGTGTAGTTATTTCCATGTTCATACAGATAGCGGTGTAGATATTTCCATGTTTATACAGATAGCGGTGAAGATTTATGCATGTTTACACAGATATCGGTGTGGATATTTCCATGTTCATCCAGAGGGCTGTGTAGATATATCCATGTTCATACTGATAGCGGTGCAGATATTTCCATGTTCATACAGATGGCGGTGTAGATATTTCCGTGTTTATAGAGATAGCGGTGTAGTTATTTCCATGTGTAAAGAGATAGCTTTGTAGATATTTCCATGTATATGCAGATAGCTGTGTAGATATTTCTATTTTCATGCAGATAGCGGTTTAGATATTTCCATGTTCGTACAGATAGCGGTGTAGATATTTCCCTGTTTATTCAGATAGCGGTGTAGATATCTCCATCTTAATACAGATGGCGGTGTAGATATTTACATGTTCATACAGATGGCGGTGCAGATATTTCCATGTTCATACAGATGGCGGTGTAGATATTTCCATGTTCATACAGATAGTGGTGTAGTTATTTCCATGTGTAAAGAGATAGCTGTGTAGGTATTTCCATGTATATGCAGATAGCTGTGTAGATATTTCCATTTTCAAGCAGATAGCGGTGTATGTATTTCCATCTTCAAACAGATAGCGGTGTAGATATTTCCATGTTCATACAGATAGCGGTGTAGATATTTCCATGTTTATACAGATAGCGGTGAAGGTGTATGCATGTTTACACAGATATCGGTGTGGATATTTCCATGTTCATCCAGAGGGCTGTGTAGATATATCCATGTTCACACAGATAGTGGTGTAGATATTTCCATGTTCATACAGATAGCAGTGTAGATATTTCCATGTTCATACAGATAGCGGTGTAGATATTTCCATGTTCATACAGATAGCGGTGCTGATATTTCCATGTTTATACAGGTAGTGGTGTAGATATTTCCATGTTTATACAGATAGCGGTGTAGATATTTCCATGTTTATACAGATAGCGGTTTAGATATTTGCATGTTTATACAGATAGCGGTGTAGTTATTTCCACGTGTAAAGAGATAGCTGTGTAGATATTTCCATGTATATGCCGATAGCTTTATAGATATTTCCATTTTCATGCAGATAGCGGTGTAGATATTTACATGTTCAATCAGATAGCGGTGTAGATATTTCCATGTTCATTCAGATAGTGGTGTAGACATTTCCAGGTTCATACAGATAGCGGTGCTGATATTTCCGTGTTTATACAGGTAGCGGTGTAGATATTTCCATGTTTATACAGATGGGGTTGTAGATATTTCCATTTTCATCCAGATGGCTCTGTAGATATATCCATGTTCGTACAGATGGCGGTGAAGATATTTCCATGTTCATACAGATAGCGGTGTAGATATTTCCATGTTCATACAGATAGAGGTGTAGCTATTTCCATGTTCATACAGATAGCGGTGTAGATATTTCCATGTTCATCCTGATGGCTGTGTAGATATATCCGTGTTCATACAGATGGCGGTGTAGATATCTCCATGTTCATACAGATAGAGGGGCTGATATTTCCATGTTCATACAGATAGCGGTGCTGATATTTCCATGTTTATACAGATAGCGGTGTAGATATTTCCATGTTTATTCAGATAGCGGTGTAGATATCTCCATCTTAATACAGATGGCGGTGTAGATATTTATATGTTCATACAGATAGCGGTGTAGTTATTTCCATGTGTAAAGAGATAGCTGTGTAGATATTTCTATGTATATGCAGATAGCAGTGTAGATATTTCCATTTTCATGCAGATAGCGGTGTAGATATTTCCATGTTCATACAGATAGCAGTGCAGATATTTCCATGTTCATACAGATAGCAGTGTATATATTTCCATGTTTATACAGATAGCTGTGATGAAGTATGCATGTTTACACAGATAGCGGTGTAGATATTTCCATGTTCATCCAGATGGCTGTGTAGATATATCCAAGTTCATACAGATAGCGGTGTAGATATTTCCATGTTCATACAGATAGCGGTGTGGATATTTCCATGTTAATCCAGATGGCTGTGTAGATATATCCATGTTCATACAGATAGCGGTGTAGATATTTCCATGTTCATACAGATAGCGGTGTAGCTATTTCCATGTTCATACAGATAACAGTGTAGCTATTTCCATGTTCATACAGATAGCAGTGTAGATATGTCCATGCTCATACAGATAGCGGTGTAGATATCTCCATTTTCATGCAGAGAGCGGTGCAGATATTTCCATGTTTATACAGGCAGCGGTGTAGATATTTCCATGTTTATACAGATAGCGGTTTAGATATTTCCTTCTTAATACAGATGGCGGTGTAGATATTTATATGTTCATACAGATGGCGGTGCAGATATTTCCATGTTCATACAGATGGCGGTGTAGATATTTCCATGTTTGTAGAGATAGCGGTGTAGTTATTTCCATGTGTAAAGAGATAGCTCAGTAGATATTTCCATGTATATGCAGATTAGCTTTGTAGATATTTCCATTTTCATGCAGATAGCGGTGTAGATATTTACATGTTCAATCAGATAGCGGTGTAGATATTTCCATGTTCATTCAGATAGTGGTGTAGACATTTCCAGGTTCATACAGATAGCGGTGCTGATATTTCGGTGTTTATACAGGTAGCGGTGTAGATATTTCCATGTTTATACAGATGGGGTTGTAGATATTTCCATGTTCATCCAGATGGCTCTGTAGATATATCCATGTTCGTACAGATGGCGGTGAAGATATTTCCATGTTCATACAGATAGCGGTGTAGATATTTCCATGTTCATACAGATAGCGGTGTAGATATTTCCATGTTCATACAGATAGCGGTGTAGCTATTTCCATGTTCATACAGATAGCGGTGTAGATATTTCCATGTTCATCCAGATGGCTTTGTAGATATATCCGTGTTCATACAGATGGCGGTGTAGATATCTCCATGTTCATACAGATAGAGGGGCTGATATTTCCATGTTCATACAGATAGCGGTGCTGATATTTCCATGTTTATACAGATAGCGGTGTAGATATTTCCATGTTTATTCAGATAGCGGTGTAGATATCTCCATCTTAATACAGATGGCGGTGTAGATATTTATATGTTCATACAGATGGCGGTGCAGATATTTCCATGTTCATACAGATGGCGGTGTAGATATTTCCATGTTCATACAGATAGCGGTGTAGATATTTCCATGTTCATACAGATAGCGGTGCTGATATTTCCATGTTTATACAGGTAGCGGTGTAGATATTTCCATGTTTATACAGATAGCGGTGTAGATATTTCCATGTTTATACAGATAGCGTTGTAGATATTTCCATGTTTATACAGATAGCGGTGTAGATATCTCCATCTTAATACAGATGGCGGTGTAGATATTTATATGTTCATACAGATGGCGGTGCAGATATTTCCATGTTCATACAGATGGCGGTGTAGATATTTCCATGTTCATACAGATAGTGGTGTAGTTATTTCCATGTGTAAAGAGATAGCTGTGTAGATATTTCCATGTATATGCAGATAGCAGTGTAGATATTTCCATTTTCATGCAGATAGCCGTGTAGATATTTCCATGTTCAAACAGATAGCGGTGTAGATATTTCCATGTTCATACAGATAGCGGTGCAGATATTTCCATGTTCATACAGATAGCGGTGTAGATATTTCCATGTTTATACAGATAGCGGTGAAGATGTATGTATGTTTACACAGATAGCGGTGTAGATATTTCCATGTTCATACAGATAGCGGTGTAGATATTTCCATGTTCATCCAGATGGCTGTGTAGATATATCCATGTTCATACAGATAGCGGTGTAGATATTTCCATGTTCATTCAGATAGTGGTGTAGATATTTCCATGTTCATACAGATAGTGGTGTAGCTATTTCCATGTTCATACAGATAGCGGTGTAGATATTTCCATGTTTGTACAGATAGCGTTGTAGATATTTCCAAGTTCCTCCAGATGGCTGTGTAGATATATCCATGTTCATACAGATGGCGGTGTAGATATCTCCATGTTCCTACAGATAGCGGTTCTGATATTTCCATGTTTATACAGGTAGCGGTGTAGAAATTTCCATGTTTATCCAGATAGCGGTGTAGATATTTCCATGTTTATATAGATAGCGATGTAGATATTTTCAGGTTTATACAGATAGCGGTGTAGATATCTCCATCTTAATACAGATGGCGGTGTAGATATTTATATGTTCATACAGATGGCGGTGTAGATATTTCCATGTTCATCCAGATGGCTCTGTAGATATATCCATGTTCGTACAGATGGCGGTGAAGATATTTCCTTGTTCATACAGATAGCGGTGTAGATATTTCCATGTTCATACAGATAGCGGTGTAGCTATTTCCATGTTCATCCAGATGGCTGTGTAGATATATCCATGTTCATACAGATATCGGTGTAGATATTTCCATGTTCATACAGATAGCAGTGTAGATATTTCCATGTTCATACAGAGAGCGGTGCTGATATTTCCATCTTTATACAGATAGCGGTTTAGATATTTCCTTCTTAATACAGATGGTGGTGTAGATATTTATATGTTCAAACAGATGGCGGTGCAGATATTTCCATGTTCATACAGATGGTGGTGTAGATATTTCCATGTTTATAGATATAGCGGTGTAGTTATTTCCATGTGTAAAGAGATAGCTGTGTAGATATTTCCATGTATATTCAGATAGCTTTGTAGATCTTTCCATTTTCATGCAGATAGCGGTGTAGATATTTACATGTTCAAACAGATAGCGGTGTAGATATTTCCATGTTCATTCAGATAGCTTTGTAGATATTTCCATGTTCATACAGATAGCGGTGTAGATATTTCCATGTTCAAACAGATAGCGGTGTAGATATTTCCATGTTCATACAGATAGTGGTGTAGATATTTCCATGTTCATACAGATAGCGGTGCTGATATTTCCATGTTTATACAGGTAGCGGTGTAGATATTTCCATGTTTATACAGATAGCGGTGTAGATATTTCCATGTTTATACAGATAGCGGTGTAGATATTTCCATGTGTATACAGATAGCGGTGTAGATATCTCCATCTTAATACAGATGGCGGTGTAGATATTTATATGTTCATACAGATGGCGTTGCAGATATTTCCATGTTCATACAGATCGCGGTGCAGATATTTCCATGTTCATACAGATAGCGGTGTAGTTATTTCCATGTGTAAATAGATAGCTGTGTAGATATTTCCATGTATATGCAGATAGCAGTGTAGATATTTCCATTTTCATGCAGATAGCGGTGTAGATATTTCCATGTTCAAACAGATAGCGGTGTAGATATTTCCATGTTCATACAGATAGCGGTGCAGATATTTCCATGTTCATACAGATAGCAGTGTATATATTTCCATGTTTATACAGATAGCGGTGAAGAAGTATGCATGTTTACTCAGATTGCGGTGTAGATATTTCCATGTTCATCCAGATGGCTGTGTAGATATATCCAAGTTCATACAGATAGCGGTGTAGATATTTCCATGTTCATACAGATAGCGGTGTAGATATTTCCATGTTCATCCAGATGGCTGTGTATATATATCCATGTTCATACAGATAGCGGTGTAGATATTTCCATGTTCATACAGATAGCAGTGTAGCTATTTCCATGTTCATACAGATAACGGTGTAGCTATTTCCATGTTCATACAGATAGCAGTGTAGATATTTCCATGTTCATACAGATAGCGGTGTAGATATCTCCATTTTCATACAGAGCGCGGTGCAGATATTTCCATGTTTATACAGGCAGCGGTGTAGATATTTCCATGTTTATACAGATAGCGGTTTAGATATTTCCTTCTTACTACAGATGGCCGTGTAGATATTTATATGTTCATACAGATGGCGGTGCAGATATTTCCATGTTCATACAGATGGCGGTGTAGATATTTCCATGTTTATAGAGATAGCGGTGTAGTTATTTCCATGTGTAAAGAGATAGCTGTGTAGATATTTCCATGTATATGCAGATAGCTTTGTAGATATTTCCATTTTCATGCAGATAGCGGTGTAGATATTTACATGTTCAAACAGATAGCAGTGTAGATATTTCCATGTTCATTCATATAGCGGTGTAGACATTTCCAGGTTCATACAGATGGCAGTGCAGATATTTCCGTGTTTATACAGGTAGCGGTGTAGATATTTCCATGTTAATACAGATGGGGTTGTAGATATTTCCATGTTCATCCAGATGGCTCTGTAGATATATCCATGTTCGTACAGATGGCGGTGTAGATATTTCCATGTTCATACAGATAGCGGTGTAGTTATTTCCATGTGTAAAGAGATAGCTTTGTAGATATTTCCATGTATATGCAGATAGCAGTGTAGATATTTCCATTTTCATGCAGATAGCCGTGTAGATATTTCCATGTTCAAACAGATAGCGGTGTAGATATTTCCATGTTCAAACAGTTAGCGGTGTAGATATTTCCACGTTCATACAGATAGCGGTGTTGATATTTCCATGCTTATACCGATTGCGGTGAAGATGTATGCATGTTTACACAGATAGCAGTGTAGATATTTCCATGTTCATGCAGATAGCGGTGTAGATATTTCCATGTTCATCCAGATGGCTGTGTAGATATATCCATGTTCATGCTGATAGCGGTGTAGATATTTCCATGTTCCTACAGATAGTGGTGTAGATATTTCCATGTTCATACAGATAGCAGTGTAGCTATTTCCATGTTCATACAGATAGCGGTGTAGATATTTCCATGTTTATACAGATAGCGGTGTAGGTATTTCCATGTTTATACAGATAGCGGTGTAGATATTTCCAAGTTTATACAGATAGCGGTGTAGATATCTCCATCTAAATACAGATGGCGGTGCAGATATTTATATGTTTATACAGATGGCGGTGCAGATATTTCCATGTTCATACAGATGGCAGTGTAGATATTTCCGTGTTTATAGAGATAGCGGTGTAGTTATTTCCAAGTGTAAAGAGATAGCTTTGTAGATATTTCCATGTATATGCAGATAGCTGTGTAGATATTTCTATTTTCATGCAGATAGCGGTTTAGATATTTCCATGTTCGTACAGATAGCGGTGTAGATATTTCCATGTTCATACAGATAGCGTTGTAGATATTTCCATGTTTATACAGATAGCGGTGAAGATATATGCATGTTTACACAGATAGCGGTGTAGATATTTCCATGTTCATACAGATAGCGGTGTAGATATTTCAATGTTCATACAGATAGCGGTTTAGATATTTCCTTCTTAATACAGATGGCGGTGTAGATATTTATATGTTCATACAGATGGTGGTGCAGATATTTCCATGTTCATACAGCTGGCGGTGTAGGTATTTCCATGTTTATAGATTTAGCGGTGTACTTATTTCCATGTGTAAAGAGATAGCTGTGTAGATGTTTCCATGTATATGCAGATAGCTTTGTAGATATTTCCATTTTCATGCAGATAGCGGTGTAGATATTTCCATGTTCAAACAGATAGCGGTGTAGATATTTCCATGTTCATACAGATAGCAGTGTAGATATTTCCATGTTTATAGAGATAGCGGTGAAGATGTATGCATGTTTACACAGATAGCGGTGTAGATATTTCCATGTTCAAACAGATAGCGGTGTAGATATTTCCATGTTCATCCAGATGGCTGTGTAGATATATCCATGTTCCTACAGATGGCGGTGAAGATATTTCGATGTTCATACAGATAGCGGTGTAGTTATTTCCATGTGTAAAGAGATAGCTGTGTAGATATTTCCATGTATATGCAGATAGCTGTGTAGATATTTCTATTTTCATGCAGATAGCGGTTTAGATATTTCCATCTTTGTACAGATAGCGGTGTAGATAATTCCATGTTTATTCAGATAGTGGTGTAGACATTTCCAGGTTCATACAGATAGCGGTGCTGATATTTCCGTGTTTATACAGGTAGCGGTGTAGATATTTCCATGTTTATACAGATGGGGTTGTAGATATTTCCATGTTCATCCAGATGGCTCTGTAGATATATCCATGTTCGTACAGATGGCGGTGAAGATATTTCTATGTTCATACAGATAGCGGTGTAGATATTTCCATGTTCATACAGATAGCGGTGTAGATATATCCATGTTCATACAGATAGCGGTGTAGATATTTCCATGTTCTTTCAGATAGTGGTGTAAATATTTCCATGTTCATACAGATAGTGGTGTAGCTATTTCCATGTTCATACAGATAGCGGTGTAGATATTTCCATGTTTGTACAGATAGCGTTGTAGATATTTCCATGTTCCTCCAGATGGCTGTGTAGATATATCCATGTTCATACAGATGGCGGTGTAGATATCTCCATGTTCCTACAGATAGCGGTGCTGATATTTCCATGTTTATACAGGTAGCGGTGTAGAAATTTCCATGTTTATCCAGATAGCGGTGTAGATATTTCCATGTTTATATAGATAGCGGTGTAGATATTTTCAGGTTTATACAGATAGCGGTGTAGATATCTCCATCTTAATACAGATGGCGGTGTAGATATTTATATGTTCATACAGATGGCGGTGTAGATATTTCCATGTTCATCCAGATGGCTCTGTAGATATATCCATGTTCGTACAGATGGCGGTGAAGATATTTCCTTGTTCATACAGATAGCGGTGTAGATATTTCCATGTTCATACAGATAGCGGTGTAGCTATTTCCATGTTCATCCAGATGGCTGTGTAGATATATCCATGTTCATACAGATATCGGTGTAGATATTTCCATGTTCATACAGATAGCGGTGTAGCTATTTCCATTTTCATACACATAACGGGGTAGCTATTTCCATGTTCATACAGATAGCAGTGTAGATATTTCCATGTTCATACAGAGAGCGGTGCTGATATTTCCATCTTTATACAGATAGCGGTTTGGATATTTCCTTCTTAATACAGATGGTGGTGTAGATATTTATATGTTCAAACAGATGGCGGTGCAGATATTTCCATGTTCATACAGATGGTGGTGTAGATATTTCCATGTTTATAGATATAGCGGTGTAGTTATTTCCATGTGTAAAGAGATAGCTGTGTAGATATTTCCATGTATATGCAGATAGCTTTGTAGATATTTCCATTTTCATGCAGATAGCGGTGTAGATATTTACATGTTCAAACAGATAGCGGTGTAGATATTTCCATGTTCATTCAGATAGCTTTGTAGATATTTCCATGTTCATACAGATAGCGGTGTAGATATTTCCATGTTCAAACAGATAGCGGTGTAGATATTTCCATGTTCATTCAGATAGCTTTGTAGATATTTCCATGTTCATACAGATAGCGGTGTAGATATTTCCATGTTCATACAGATAGCGGTGTAGATATTTCCATGTTCATACAGATAGCGGTGTAGATATTTCCATGTTCATACAGTTAGCGGTGTAGATATTTCCATGTTCATACAGATAGCGATGTAGATATTTCCATGTTCATACAGATAGCGGTGCTGATATTTCCATGTTTATACAGGTAGCGGTGTAGATATTTCCATGTTTATACAGATAGCGGTGTAGATATTTCCATGTTTATACAGATAGCGGTGTAGATATTTCCATGTGTATACAGATAGCGGTGTAGATATCTCCATCTTAATACAGATGGCGGTGTAGATATTTATATGTTCATACAGATGGCGGTGCAGATATTTCCATGTTCATACAGATGGCGGTGTAGATATTTCCATGTTCATACAGATAGCGGTGTAGTTATTTCCATGTGTAAAGAGATAGCTGTGTAGATATTTCCATGTATATGCAGATAGCAGTGTAGATATTTCCATTTTCATGCAGATAGCGGTGTAGATATTTCCATGTTCAAACAGATAGCGGTGTAGATATTTCCATGTTCATACAGATAGCGGTGCAGATATTTCCATGTTCATACAGATAGCAGTGTATATATTTCCATGTTTATACAGATAGCGGTGAAGAAGTATGCATGTTTACTCAGATAGCGGTGTAGATATTTCCATGTTCATCCAGATGGCTGTGTAGATATATCCAAGTTCATACAGATAGCGGTGTAGATATTTCCATGTTCATACAGATAGCGGTGTAGATATTTCCATGTTCATCCAGATGGCTGTGTAGATATATCCATGTTCATACAGATAGCGGTGTAGATATTTCCATCTTCATACAGATAGCGGTGTAGCTATTTCCATGTTCATACAGATAACGGTGTAGCTATTTCCATGTTCATACAGATAGCACTGTAGATATTTCCATGTTCATACAGATAGCGGTGTAGATATCTCCATTTTCATACAGAGAGCGGTGCAGATATTTCCATGTTTATACAGGCAGCGGTGTAGATATTTCCATGTTTATACAGATAGCGGTTTAGATATTTCCTTCTTAATACAGATGGCCGTGTAGATATTTATATGTTCATACAGATGGCGGTGCAGATATTTCCATGTTCATACAGATGGCGGTGTAGATATTTCCATGTTTATAGAGATAGCGGTGTAGTTATTTCCATGTGTAAAGAGATAGCTGTGTAGATATTTCCATGTATATGCAGATAGCTTTGTAGATATTTCCATTTTCATGCAGATAGCGGTGTAGATATTTACATGTTCAATCAGATAGCGGTGTAGATATTTCCATGTTCATTCAGATAGCGGTGTAGACATTTCCAGGTTCATACAGATAGCGGTGCAGATATTTCCGTGTTTATACAGGTAGCGGTGTAGATATTTCCATGTTTATACAGATGGGTTTGTAGATATTTCCATGTTCATCCAGATGGCTCTGTAGATATATCCATGTTCGTACAGATGGCGGTGCAGATATTTCCATGTTCATACAGATGGCGGTGTAGATATTTCCATGTTCATACAGATAGCGGTGTAGTTATTTCCATGTGTAAAGAGATAGCTTTGTAGATATTTCCATGTATATGCAGATATCAGTGTAGATATTTCCATTTTCATGCAGATAGCCGTGTAGATATTGCCATGTTCAAACAGATAGCGGTGTAGATATTTCCATGTTCAAACAGATAGCGGTGTAGATATTTCCACGTTCATACAGATAGCGGTGTTGATATTTCCATGCTTATACCGATTGCGGTGATGATGTATGCATGTTTACACAGATAGCAGTGTAGATATTTCCATGTTCATGCAGATAGCGGTGTAGATATTTCCATGTTCATCCAGATGGCTGTGTAGATATATCCATGTTCATGCTGATAGCGGTGTAGATATTTCCATGTTCCTACAGATAGTGGTGTAGATATTTCCATGTTCATACAGATAGCAGTGTAGCTATTTCCATGTTCATACAGATAGCGGTGTAGATATTTCCATGTTTATACAGATAGCGGTGTAGGTATTTCCATGTTTATACAGATAGCGGTGTAGATATTTCCAAGTTTATACAGATAGCGGTGTAGATATCTCCATCTAAATACAGATGGCGGTGCAGATATTTATATGTTTATACAGATGGCGGTGCAGATATTTCCATGTTCATACAGATGGCAGTGTAGATATTTCCGTGTTTATAGAGATAGCGGTGTAGTTATTTCCATGTGTAAAGAGATAGCTTTGTAGATATTTCCATGTATATGCAGATAGCTGTGTAGATATTTCTATTTTCATGCAGATAGCAGTTTAGATATTTCCATGTTCGTACAGATAGCGGTGTAGATATTTCCATGTTCATACAGATAGCGTTGTAGATATTTCCATGTTTATACAGATAGCGGTGAAGATATATGCATGTTTACACAGATAGCGGTGTAGATATTTCCATGTTCATACAGATAGCGGTTTAGATATTTCCTTCTTAATACAGATGGCGGTGTAGATATTTATATGTTCATACAGATGGTGGTGCAGATATTTCCATGTTCATACAGATGGCGGTGTAGGTATTTCCATGTTTATAGATTTAGCGGTGTAGTTATTTCCATGTGTAAAGAGATAGCTATGTAGATGTTTCCATGTATATGCAGATAGCATTGTAGATATTTCCATTTTCATGCAGATAGCGGTGTAGATATTTCCATGTTCAAACAGATAGCGGTGTAGATATTTCCATGTTCATACAGATAGCAGTGTAGATATTTCCATGTTTATAGAGATAGCGGTGAAGATGTATGCATGTTTACACAGATAGCGGTGTAGATATTTCCATGTTCAAACAGATAGCGGTGTAGATATTTCCATGTTCATCCAGATGGCTGTGTAGATATATCCATGTTCCTACAGATGGCGGTGAAGATATTTCCATGTTCATACAGATAGCGGTGTAGTTATTTCCATGTGTAAAGAGATAGCTGTGTAGATATTTCCATGTATATGCAGATAGCTGTGTAGATATTTCTATTTTCATGCAGATAGCGGTTTAGATATTTCCATCTTCGTACAGATAGCGGTGTAGATATTTCCATGTTTATTCAGATAGCGGTGTAGATATCTCCATCTTAATACAGATGGCGGTGTAGATATTTATATGTTCATACAGATGGCGGTGCAGATATTTCCATGTTCATACAGATGGCGGTGTAGATATTTCCATGTTCATACAGATAGCGGTGTAGTTATTTCCATGTGTAAAGAGATAGCCGTGTAGATATTTCCATGTATATGCAGATAGCTGTGTAGATATTTCCATTTTCAAGCAGATAACGGTGTATGTATTTCCATCTTCGAACAGATAGCTTTGTAGATATTTCCATGTTCATACAGATAGCGGTGTAGATATTTCCATGTTTATACAGATAGAGGTGAAGGTGTATGCATGTTTACACAGATATCGGTGTGGATATTTCCATGTTCATCCAGAGAGCTGTGTAGATATATCCATGTTCATACAGATAGCAGTGTAGATATTTCCATGTTCATACAGATAGCGGTGTAGATATTTCCATGTTCATACAGATAGCGGTGCTGATATTTCCATGTTTATACAGATAGCGGTGTAGATATTTGCATGTTTATACAGATAGCGGTGTAGTTATTTCCATGTGTAAAGAGATAGCTGTGTAGATATTTCCATGTATATGCAGATAGCAGTGTAGATATTTCCATTTTCATGCAGATAGCGGTGTAGATATTTCCATGTTCAAACAGATAGCGGTGTAGATATTTCCATGTTCATACAGATAGCGGTGCAGATATTTCCATGTTCATACAGATAGCAGTGTATATATTTCCATGTTTATACAGATAGCGGTGAAGAAGTATGCATGTTTACACAGACAGCGGTGTAGATATTTCCATGTTCATCCAGATGGCTGTGTAGATATATCCAAGTTCATACAGATAGCGGTGTAGATATTTCCATGTTCATACAGATAGCGGTGTAGATATTTCCATGTTAATCCAGATGGCTGTGTAGATATATCCATGTTCATACAGATAGCGGTGTAGATATTTCCATGTTCATACAGATAGCGGTGTAGCTATTTCCATGTTCATACAGATAGCGGTGTAGCTATTTCCATGTTCATACAGATAACGGTGTAGCTATTTCCATGTTCATACAGATAGCGGTGTAGATATTTCCATGTTCATACAGATAGCGGTGTAGATATCTCCACTTTCATACAGAGAGCGGTGCAGATATTTCCATGTTTATACAGGCAGCGGTGTAGATATTTCCATGTTTATACAGATAGCGGTTTAGATATTTCCTTCTTAATACAGATGGCGGTGTAGATATTTATATGTTCATAAAGATGGCGGTGCAGATATTTCCATGTTTATAGAGATAGCGGTGTAGTTATTTCCATGTGTAAAGAGATAGCTGTGTAGATATTTCCATGTATATGTAGATAGCTTTGTAGATATTTCCATTTTCATGCAGATAGCGGTGTAGATATTTACATGTTCAATCAGATAGCGGTGTAGATATTTCCATGTTCATTCAGATAGTGGTGTAGTCATTTCCAGGTTCATACAGATAGCGGTGCTGATATTTCCGTGTTTATACAGGTAGCGGTGTAGATATTTCCATGTTTATACAGATGGGGTTGTAGATATTTCCATGTTCATCCAGATGGCTCTGTAGATATATCCATGTTCGTACAGATGGCGGTGAAGATATTTCCATGTTCATACAGATAGCGGTGTAGATATTTCCATGTTCATACAGATAGCGGTGTAGATATTTCCATATTCATACAGATAGCGGTGTAGCTATTTCCATGTTCATACAGATAGCGGTGTAGATATTTCCATGTTCATCCAGATGGCTGTGTAGATATATCCGTGTTCATACAGATGGCGGTGTAGATATCTCCATGTTCATACAGATAGCGGTGCTGATATTTCCGTGTTTATACAGGTAGCGGTGTAGATATTTCCATGTTTATACAGATGGGGTTGTAGATATTTCCATGTTCATCCAGATGGCTCTGTAGATATATCCATGTTCGTACAGATGGCGGTGAAGATATTTCCATGTTCATACAGATAGCGGTGCTGATATTTCCATGTTTATACAGATTGCGGTGTAGATATTTCCATGTTTATTCAGATAGCGGTGTAGATATCTCCATCTTAATACAGATGGCGGTGTAGATATTTATATGTTCATACAGATGGCGGTGCAGATATTTCCATGTTCATACAGATGGCGGTGTAGATATTTCCATGTATATGCAGATAGCAGTGTAGATATTTCCATTTTCATGCAGATAGCCGTGTAGATATTTCCATGTTCATACAGATAGCGGTGCAGATATTTCCATGTTCATACAGATAGCGGTGTAGATATTTCCATGTTTATACCGATAGCTGTGAAGATGTATGTATGTTTACACAGATAGCGGTGTAGATATTTCCATGTTCATACAGATAGCGGTGTAGATATTTCCATGTTCATCCAGATGGCTGTGTAGATATATCCATGTTCATACAGATAGCGGTGTAGATATTTCCATGTTCATTCAGATAGTGGTGTAGATATTTCCATGTTCATACAGATAGCGGTGTAGATATTTCCATGTTCGTACAGATAGCGTTGTAGATATTTCCATGTTCCTCCAGATGGCTGTGTTGATATATCCATGTACATACAGATGGCGGTGTAGATATCTCCATGTTGCTACAGATAGCGGTGCTGATATTTCCATGTTTATACAGGTAGCGGTGTAGAAATTTCCATGTTTATCCAGATAGCGGTGTAGATATTTCCATGTTTATATAGATAGCGGTGTAGATATTTTCAGGTTTATACAGATAGCGGTGTAGATATCTCCATCTTAATACAGATGGCGGTGTAGATATTTATATGTTCATACAGATGGTGGTGTAGATATTTCCATGTTCATCCAGATGGCTCTGTAGATATATCCATGTTCGTACAGATGGCGGTGAAGATATTTCCTTGTTCATACAGATAGCGGTGTAGTTATTTCCATGTGTAAAGAGATAGCTGTGTAGATATTTCCATGTATATGCAGATAGCTGTGTAGATATTTCCATTTTCAAGCAGATAGCGGTGTATGTATTTCCATCTTCAAACAGATAGCGGTGTAGATATTTCCATGTTCATACAGATAGCGGTGTAGATATTTCCATGTTTATACAGATAGCGGTGAAGATGTATGCATGTTTACACAGATATCGGTGTGGATATTTCCATGTTCATCCAGAGGGCTGTGTAGATATATCCATGTTCATACTGATAGCGGTGCAGATATTTCCATGTTCATACAGATGGCGGTGTAGATATTTCCGTGTTTATAGAGATAGCGGTGTAGTTATTTCCATGTGTAAAGAGATAGCTTTGTAGATATTTCCATGTATATGCAGATAGCTGTGTAGATATTTCTATTTTCATGCAGATAGCGGTTTAGATATTTCCATGTTCGTACAGATAGCGGTGTAGATATTTCCATGTTTATTCAGATAGCGGTGTAGATATCTCCATCTTAATACAGATGGCGGTGTAGATATTTACATGTTCATACAGATGGCGGTGCAGATATTTCCATGTTCATACAGATGGCGGTGTAGATATTTCCATGTTCATACAGATAGCTTTGTAGTTATTTCCATGTGTAAAGAGATAGCTGTGTAGGTATTTCCATGTATATGCAGATAGCTGTGTAGATATTTCCATTTTCAAGCAGATAGCGGTGTATGTATTTCCATCTTCAAACAGATAGCGGTGTAGATATTTCCATGTTTTTACAGATAGCGGTGTAGATATTTCCATGTTTATACAGAGAGCGGTGAAGGTGTATGCATGTTTACACAGATATCGGTGTGGATATTTCCATGTTCATCCAGAGGGCTGTGTAGATATATCCATGTTCATACAGATGGCGGTGTAGATATTTCCATGTTCATACAGATAGCGGTGTAGTTATTTCCATGTGTAAAGAGATAGCTGTGTAGATATTTCCATGTATATGCAGATAGCAGTGTAGATATTTCCATTTTCATGCAGATAGCCGTGTAGATATTTCCATGTTCAAAAAGATAGCGGAGTAGATATTTCCATGTTCATACAGATAGCGGTGTAGATATTTCCATGTTCATACAGATAGCGGTGTAGATATTTCCATGTTTATACAGATAGCGGTGAAGATGTATGTATGTTTACACAGATAGCGGTGTAGATATTTCCATGTTCCTACAGATAGCGGTGTAGATATTTCCATGTTCATCCAGATGGCTGTGTAGATATATCCATGTTCATGCAGAAAGCGGTGTAGATATTTCCATGTTCATTCAGATAGTGGTGTAGATATTTCCATGTTCATACAGATAGCGGTGTAGCTATTACCATGTTCATACAGATAGCGGTGTAGATATTTCCATGTTCGTACAGACAGCGTTGTAGATATTTCCATGTTCCTCCAGATGGCTGTGTAGATATATCCATGTTCATACAGATGGCGGTGTAGATATCTCCATGTTCCTACAGATAGCGGAGCTGATATTTCCATGTTTATGCAGGTAGCGGTGTAGATATTTCCATGTTTATCCAGATAGCGGTGTAGATATTTCCATGTTTATATAGATAGCGGTGTAGATATTTTCAGGTTTATACAGATAGCGGTGTAGATATCTCCATCTTAATACAGATGGCGGTGTATATATTTATATGTTCATACAGATGGCGGTGTAGATATTTCCATGTTCATCCAGATGTCTCTGTAGATATATCCATGTTCGTACAGATGGCGGTGAAGATATTTCCTTGTTCATACAGATAGCGGTGTAGATATTTCCATGTTCATACAGATAGCGGTGTAGCTATTTCCATGTTCATCCAGATGGCTGTGTAGATATATCCATGTTCATACAGATATCGGTGTAGATATTTCCATGTTCATACAGATAGCGGTGTAGCTATTTCCATTTTCATACACATAACGGGGTAGCTATTTCCATGTTCATACAGATAGCAGTGTAGATATTTCCATGTTCATACAGATAGCGGTTTAGATATTTCCATGTTCATACAGAGAGCGGTGCTAATATTTCCATCTTTATACAGATAGCGGTTTAGATATTTCCTTCTTAATACAGATGGCGGTGTAGATATTTATATGTTCAAACAGATGGCGGTGCAGATATTTCCATGTTCATACAGATGGTGGTGTAGATATTTCCATGTTATAGATATAGCGGTGTAGTTATTTCCATGTGTAAAGAGATAGCTGTGTAGATATTTCCATGTATATGCAGATAGCTTTGAAGGTATTTCCATTTTCATGCAGATAGCGGTGTAGATATTTACATGTTCAAACAGATAGCGGTGTAGATATTTCCATGTTCATTCAGATAGCTTTGTAGATATTTCCATGTTCATACAGATAGCGGTGTAGATATTTCCATGTTCATACAGATAGCGGTGTAGATATTTCCATATTCATACAGATAGCGGTGTAGATATTTCCATGTTCATACAGATAGCGGTGCTGATATTTCCATGTTTATACAGGTAGCGGTGTAGATATTTCCATGTTTATACAGATAGCGGTGTAGATATTTCCATGTTTATACAGATAGCGGTGTAGATATTTCCATGTTTATACAGATAGCGGTGTAGATATCTCCATCTTAATACAGATGGCGGTGTAGATATTTATATGTTCATACAGATGGCGGTGCAGATATTTCCATGTTCAAACAGATGGCGGTGTAGATATTTCCATGTTCATACAGATAGCGGTGTAGTTATTTCCATGTGTAAAGAGATAGCTGTGTAGATATTTCCATGTATATGCAGATAGCAGTGTAGATATTTCCATTTTCATGCAGATAGCGGTGTAGATATTTCCATGTTCATACAGATAGCGGTGTAGCTATTTCCATGTTCATCCAGATGGCTGTGTAGATATATCCATGTTAATACAGATATCGGTGTAGATATTTCCATGTTCATACAGATAGCGGTGTAGCTATTTACATTTTCATACACATAACGGGGTAGCTATTTCCATGTTCATACAGATAGCAGTGTAGATATTTCCATGTTCATACAGAAAGCGGTTTAGATATTTCCATGTTCATACAGAGAGCGGTGCTGATATTTCCATCTTTTTACAGATAGCGGTTTAGATAATTCCTTCTTAATACAGATGGCGGTGTAGATATTTATATGTTCAAACAGATGGCGGTGCAGATATTTCCATGTTCATACAGATGGTGGTGTAGATATTTCCATGTTTATAGATATAGCGGTGTAGTTATTTCCATGTGTAAAGAGATAGCTGTGTAGATATTTCCATGTATATGCAGATAGCTTTGTAGATATTTCCATTTTCATGCAGATAGCGGTGTAGATATTTACATGTTCAAACAGATAGCGGTGTAGATATTTCCGTGTTCATTCAGATAGCTTTGTAGATATTTCCATGTTCATACAGATAGCGGTGTAGATATTTCCATGTTCATACAGATAGCGGTGTAGATATTTCCATGTTCATACAGATAGCGGTGTAGATATTTCCATGTTCATACAGATAGCGGTGCTGATATTTCCATGTTTATACAGGTAGCGGTGTAGATATTTCCAAGTTTATACAGATAGCGGTGTAGATATTTCCATGTTTATACAGATAGCGGTGTAGATATTTCCATGTTTATACAGATAGCGGTGTAGATATCTCCATCTTAATACAGATGGCGGTGTAGATATTTATATGTTCATACAGATGGCGGTGCAGATATTTCCATGTTCATACAGATGGCGTTGTAGATATTTCCATGTTCATACAGATAGCAGTGTAGTTATTTCCATGTGTAAAGAGATAGCTGTGTAGATATTTCCATGTATATGCAGATAGCAGTGTAGATATTTCCATTTTCATGCAGATAGCGGTGTAGATATTTCCATGTTCAAAGAGATAGCGGTGTAGATATTTCCATGTTCATACAGATAGCGGTGCAGATATTTCCATGTTCATACAGATAGCAGTGTATATATTTCCATGTTTATACAGATAGCGGTGAAGAAGTATGCATGTTTACACAGATAGCGGTGTAGATATTTCCAAGTTCATCCAGATGGCTGTGTAGATATATCCAAGTTCATACAGATAGCGGTGTAGATATTTCCATGTTCATACAGATATCGGTGTGGATATTTCCATGTTCATCCAGAGGGCTGTGTAGATATTTCCATGTTCATACAGATAGCGGTGTAGATATTTCCATGTTCATACAGATAGCGGTGCTGATATTTCCATGTTTATACAGGTAGCGGTGTAGCTATTTCCATGTTCATACAGAGAGCGGTGTAGATATTTCCACGTTCATACAGATAGCGGTGTTGATATTTCCATGCTTATACAGATTGCGGTGAAGATGTATGCATGTTTACACAGATAGCAGTGTAGATATTTCCATGTTCACGCAGATAGCGGTGTAGATATTTCCATGTTCATCCAGATGGCTGTGTAGATATATCCATGTTCATGCTGATAGCGGTGTAGATATTTCCATGTTCCTACAGATAGTGGTGTAGATATTTCCATGTTCATACAGATAGCAGTGTAGCTATTTCCATGTTCATACAGATAGCGGTGTTGATATTTCCATGTTTATACAGATAGCGGTGTAGGTATTTCCATGTTTATACAGATAGCGGTGTAGATATTTCCAAGTTTATACAGATATCGATGTAGATATCTCCATCTAAATACAGATGGCGGTGTAGATATTTATATGTTTATACAGATGGCGGTGCAGATATTTCCATGTTCATACAGATGGCAGTGTAGATATTTCCGTGTTTATAGAGATAGCGGTGTAGTTATTTCCATGTGTAAAGAGATAGCTTTGTAGATATTTCCATGTATATGCAGATAGCTGTGTAGATATTTCTATTTTCATGCAGATAGCGGTTTAGATATTTCCATGTTCGTACAGATAGCGGTGTAGATATTTCCATGTTCATACAGATAGCGTTGTAGATATTTCCATGTTTATACAGATAGCGGTGAAGATATATGCATGTTTACACAGATAGCGGTGTAGATATTTCCATGTTCATACAGATAGCGGTGTAGATATTTCAATGTTCATACAGATAGCGGTTTAGATATTTCCTTCTTAATACAGATGGCGGTGTAGATATTTATATGTTTATACAGATGGTGGTGCAGATATTTCCATGTTCATACAGATGGCGGTGTAGGTATTTCCATGTTTATAGATTTAGCGGTGTAGTTATTTCCATGTGTAAAGAGATAGCTGTGTAGATGTTTCCATGTATATGCAGATAGCTTTGTAGATATTTCCATTTTCATGCAGATAGCGGTGTAGATATTTCCATGTTCAAACAGATAGCGGTGTAGATATTTCCATGTTCATACAGATAGCAGTGTAGATATTTCCATGTTTATAGAGATAGCGGTGAAGATGTATGCATGTTTACACAGATAGCGGTGTAGATATTTCCATGTTCAAACAGATAGCGGTGTAGATATTTCCATGTTCATCCAGATGGCTGTGTAGATATATCCATGTTCCTACAGATGGCGGTGTAGATATTTCCATGTTTATACAGATAGCGGTGTAGATATTTCCATGTTTATACAGATAGCGGTGTAGATATTTCCATGTTTATACAGATAGCGGTGTAGATATCTCCATCTTAATACAGATGGCGGTGTAGATATTTATATGTTCATACAGATGGCGGTGCAGATATTTCCATGTTCAAACAGATGGCGGTGTAGATATTTCCATGTTCATACAGATAGCGGTGTAGTTATTTCCATGTGTAAAGAGATAGCTGTGTAGATATTTCCATGTATATGCAGATAGCAGTGTAGATATTTCCATTTTCATGCAGATAGCGGTGTAGATATTTCCATGTTCATCCAGATGGCTGTGTAGATATATCCATGTTCATACAGATATCGGTGTAGATATTTCCATGTTCCTACAGATAGTGGTGTAGATATTTCCATGTTCATACAGATAGCGGTGTAGCTATTTCCATGTTCATACAGATAGCAGTGTAGCTATTTCCATGTTCATACAGATAGCGGTGTTGATATTTCCATGTTTATACAGATAGCGGTGTAGGTATTTCCATGTTTATACAGATAGCGGTGTAGATATTTCCAAGTTTATACAGATAGCGGTGTAGATATCTCCATCTAAATACAGATGGCGGTGTAGATATTTATATGTTTATACAGATGGCGGTGCAGATATTTCCATGTTCATACAGATGGCAGTGTAGATATTTCCGTGTTTATAGAGATAGCGGTGTAGTTATTTCCATGTGTAAAGAGATAGCTTTGTAGATATTTCCATGTATATGCAGATAGCTGTGTAGATATTTCTATTTTCATGCAGATAGCGGTTTAGATATTTCCATGCTCGTACAGATAGCGGTGTAGATATTTCCATGTTCATACAGATAGCGTTGTAGATATTTCCATGTTTATACAGATAGCGGTGAAGATATATGCATGTTTACACAGATAGCGGTGTAGATATTTCCATGTTCATACAGATAGCGGTGTAGATATTTCAATGTTCATACAGATAGGGGTTTAGATATTTCCTTCTTAATACAGATGGCGGTGTAGATATTTATATGTTCATACAGATGGTGGTGCAGATATTTCCATGTTCATACAGATGGCGGTGTAGGTATTTCCATGTTTATAGATTTAGCGGTGTAGTTATTTCCATGTGTAAAGAGATAGCTGTGTAGATGTTTCCATGTATATGCAGATAGCTTTGTAGATATTTCCATTTTCATGCAGATAGCGGTGTAGATATTTCCATGTTCAAACAGATAGCGGTGTAGATATTTCCATGTTCATACAGATAGCAGTGTAGATATTTCCATGTTTATAGAGATAGCGGTGAAGATGTATGCATGTTTACACAGATAGCGGTGTAGATATTTCCATGTTCAAACAGATAGCGGTGTAGATATTTCCATGTTCATCCAGATGGCTGTGTAGATATATCCATGTTCCTACAGATGGCGGTGAAGATATTTCCATGTTCATACAGATAGCGGTGTAGTTATTTCCATGTGTAAAGAGATAGCTGTGTAGATATTTCCATGTATATGCAGATAGCTGTGTATGTATTTCCATTTTCATGCAGATAGCGGTATAGATATTTCCATGTTCAAACAGATAGCGGTGTAGATATTTCCATGTTCATAGAGATAGCGGTGTAGATACTTCCATGTTCATAGAGATAGAGGGGCTGATATTTCCATGTTCATACAGAGAGCGGTGCTGATATTTCCATGTTTATACAGATAGCGGTGTAGGTATTTCCATGTTTATACAGATAGCGGTGTAGATATTTCCAAGTTTATACAGATAGCGGTGTAGATATCTCCATCATAATACAGATGGCGGTGTAGATATTTATATGTTTATACAGATGGCGGTGCAGATATTTCCATGTTCATACAGATGGCGGTGTAGTTATTTCCATGTGTAAAGAGATAGCTGTGTAGATATTTCCATGTATATGCAGATAGTTGTGTAGGTATTTCCATTTTCAAGCAGATAGCGGTGTATGTATTTCCATCTTCAAACAGATAGCGGTGTAGATATTTCCATGTTCATACAGATAGCGGTGTAGATATTTCCATGTTTATACAGATAGCGGTGAAGATGTATGCATGTTTACACAGATATCGGTGTGGATATTTCCATGTTCATCCAGAGGGCTGTGTAGATATATCCATGTTCATACTGATAGCGGTGCAGATATTTCCATGTTCATACAGATGGCGGTGTAGATATTTCCGTGTTTATAGAGATAGCGGTGTAGTTATTTCCATGTGTAAAGAGATAGCTTTGTAGATATTTCCATGTATATGCAGATAGCTGTGTAGATATTTCTATTTTCATGCAGATAGCCGTTTAGATATTTCCATGTTCGTACAGATAGCGGTGTAGATATTTCCATGTTTATTCAGATAGCGGTGTAGATATCTCCATCTTAATACAGATGGCGGTGTAGATATTTACATGTTCATACAGATGGCGGTGCAGATATTTCCATGTTCATACAGATGGCGGTGTAGATATTTCCATGGTCATACAGATAGCGGTGTAGTTATTTCCATGTGTAAAGAGATAGCTGTGTAGGTATTTCCATGAATATGCAGATAGCTGTGTAGATATTTCCATTTTCAAGCAGATAGCGGTGTATGTATTTCCATCTTCAAACAGATAGCGGTGTAGATATTTCCATGTTCATACAGATAGCGGTGTAGATATTGCCATGTTTATACAGATTGCGGTGAAGGTGTATGCATGTTTACACAGATATCAGTGTGGAAATTTCCATGTTCATCCAGAGGGCTGTGTAGATATATCCATGTTCATACAGATAGCGGTGTAGATATTTCCATGTTCATACAGATAGCAGTGTAGATATTTCCATGTTCATACAGATAGCGGTGTAGTTATTTCCATGTTCATACAGATAGCGGTGCTGATATTTCCATGTTTATACAGGTAGCGGTGTAGATATTTCCATGTTCATTCAGATAGTGGTGTAGACATTTCCAGGTTCATACAGATAGCGGTGCTATTTCCGTGTTTATACAGGTAGCGGTGTAGATATTTCCATGTTTATACAGATGGGGTTGTAGATATTTCCATGTTCATCCAGATGGCTCTGTAGATATATCCATGATCGTACAGATGGCGGTGAAGATATTTCCATGTTCATACAGATAGCGGTGTAGATATTTCCATGTTCATACAGATAGCGGTGTAGATATTTCCATGTTCATACAGATAGCGGTGTAGCTTTTTCCATGTTCCTACAGATAGCGGTGTAGATATTTCCATGTTCATCCAGAGGGCTGTGTAGATATATCCGTGTTCATACAGATGGCGGTGTAGATATCTCCATGTTCATACAGATAGAGGGGCTGATATTTCCATGTTCATACAGATAGCGGTGCTGATATTTCCATGTTTATACAGATAGCGGTGTAGATATTTCCATGTTTATTCAGATAGCGGTGTAGATATCTCCATCTTAATACAGATGGCGGTGTAGATATTTATATGTTCATACAGATGGCGGTGCAGATATTTCCATGTTCATACAGATGGCGGTGTAGATATTTCCTTGTTCATACAGATAGCGGTGTAGATATTTCCATGTTCATACAGATAGCGGTGCTGATATTTCCATGTTTATACCGGTAGCGGTGTATATATTTCCATGTTTATACAGATAGCGGTGTAGATATTTCCATGTTTATACAGATAGCGGTGTAGATATTTCCATGTTTATACAGATAGCGGTGTAGATATCTCCGTCTTAATACAGATGGCGATGTAGATATTTATATGTTCATACAGATGGCGGTGCAGATATTTCCATGTTCATACAGATGGCGGTGTAGATATTTCCATGTTCATACAGATAGCGGTGTAGTTATTTCCATGTGTAAAGAGATAGCTGTGTAGATATTTCCATGTATATGCAGATAGCAGTGTAGATATTTCCATTTTCATGCAGATAGCCGTGTAGATATTTTCATGTTCAAACAGATAGCGGTGTAGATATTTCCATGTTCATACAGATAGCGGTGCAGATATTTCCATGTTCATACAGATAGCGGTGTAGATATTTCCATGTTTATACAGATAGCGGTGAAGATGTATGTATGTTTACACAGATAGCGGTGTAGATATTTCCATGTTCATACAGATAGCGGAGTAGATATTTCCATGTTCATCCAGATGGCTGTGTAGATATATCCATGTTCATACAGATAGCGGTGTAGATATTTCCATGTTCATTCAGATACTGGTGTAGATATTTCCATGTTCATACAGATAGTGGTGTAGCTATTTCCATGTTCATACAGATAGCGGTGTAGATATTTCCATGTTCGTACAGATAGCGTTGTAGATATTTCCATGTTCCTCCAGATGGCTGTGTAGATATATCCATGTTCATACAGATGGCGGTGTAGATATCTCCATGTTCCTACAGATAGCGGTGCTGATATTTCCATGTTTATACAGGTAGCGGTGTAGAAATTTCCATGTTTATCCAGATAGCGGTGTAGATATTTCCATGTTTATATAGATAGCGGTGTAGATATTTTCAGGTTTATACAGATAGCGGTGTAGATATCTCCATCTTAATACAGATGGCGGTGTAGATATTTATATGTTCATACAGATGGCGGTGTAGATATTTCCATGTTCATCCAGATGGCTCTGTAGATATATCCATGTTCGTTCAGATGGCGGTGAAGATATTTCCTTGTTCATACAGATAGCGGTGTAGATATTTCCATGTTCATACAGATAGCGGTGTAGCTATTTCTATGTTCATCCAGATCGCTGTGTAGATATATCCATGTTCATACAGATATCGGTGTAGATATTTCCATGTTCATACAGATAGCGGTGTAGCTATTTCCATTTTCATACACATAACGGGGTAGCTATTTCCATGTTCATACAGATAGCAGTGTAGATATTTCCATGTTCATACAGATAGCGGTTTAGATATTTCCATGTTCATACAGAGAGTGGTGCTGATATTTCCATCTTTATACAGATAGCGGTTTACATATTTCCTTCTTATTACAGATGGCGGTGTAGATATTTATATGTTCAAACAGATGGCGGTGCAGATATTTCCATGTTCATACAGATGGTGGTGTAGATATTTCCATGTTTATAGATATAGTGGTGTAGTTATTTCCATGTGTAAAGAGATAGCTGTGTAGATATTTCCATGTATATGCAGATAGCTTTGTAGATATTTCCATTTTCATGCAGATAGCGGTGTAGATATTTAAATGTTCAAACAGATAGCGGTGTAGATATTTCCATGTTCATTCAGATAGCTTTGTAGATATTTCCATGTTCATACAGATAGCGGTGTAGATATTTCCATGTTCATACAGATAGCGGTGTAGATATTTCCATGTTCATACAGATAGCGGTGTAGATATTTCCATGTTCATACAGATAGCGGTGCTGATATTTCCATGTTTATACAGGTAGCGGTGTAGATATTTCCATGTTTATACAGATAGCGGTGTAGATATTTCCATGTTTATACAGATAGCGGTGTAGATATTTCCATGTTTATACAGATAGCGGTGTAGATATCTCCATCTTAATACAGATGGCGGTGTAGATATTTATATGTTCATACAGATGGCTGTGCAGATATTTCCATGTTCATACAGATGGCGGTGTAGATATTTCCATGTTCATACAGATAGCGCTGTAGTTATTTCCATGTGTAAAGAGATAGCTGTGTAGATATTTCCATGTATATGCAGATAGCAGTGTAGATATTTCCATTTTCATGCAGATAGCGGTGTAGATATTTCCATGTTCAAACAGATAGCGGTGTAGATATTTCCATGTTCATACAGATAGCGGTGCAGATATTTCCATGTTCATACAGATAGCAGTGTATATATTTCCATGTTTATACAGATAGCGGTGAAGAAGTATGCATGTTTACACAGATAGCGGTGTAGATATTTCCATGTTCATCCAGATGGCTGTGTAGATATATCCAAGTTCATACAGATAGCGGTGTAGATATTTCCATGTTCATACAGATAGCGGTGTAGATATTTCCATGTTCATCCAGATGGCTGTGTAGATATATCCATGTTCATTCAGATAGCGGTGTAGATATTTCCATGTTCATACAGATAGCGGTGTAGCTATTTCCATGTTCATACAGATAACGGTGTAGCTATTTCCATGTTCATACAGATAGCAGTGTAGATATTTCCATGTTCATACAGATAGCGGTGTAGATATCTCCATTTTCATACAGAGAGCGGTGCAGATATTTCCATGTTTATACAGGCAGCGGTGTAGATATTTCCATGTTTATACAGATAGCGGTTTAGATATTTCCTTCTTAATACAGATGGCCGTGTAGATATTTATATGTTCATACAGATGGCGGTGCAGATATTTCCATGTTCATACAGATGGCGGTGTAGATATTTCCATGTTTATAGAGATAGCGGTGTAGTTATTTCCATGTGTAAAGAGATAGCTGTGTAGATATTTCCATGTATATGCAGATAGCTTTGTAGATATTTCCATTTTCATGCAGATAGCGGTGTAGATATTTACATGTTCAATCAGATAGCGGTGTAGATATTTCCATGTTCATTCAGATAGCGGTGTAGACATTTCCAGGTTCATACAGATAGCGGTGCAGATATTTCCGTGTTTATACAGGTAGCGGTGTAGATATTTCCATGTTTATACAGATGTGGTTGTAGATATTTCCATGTTCATCCAGATGGCTCTGTAGATATATCCATGTTCGTACAGATGGCGGTGAAGATATTTCCATGTTCATACAGATAACGGTGTAGATATTTCCATGTTCATACAGATAGCGGTGTAGATATTTCCATGTTAATACAGATAGCGGTGTAGCTATTTCCATGTTCATACAGATAGCGGTGTAGATATTTCCATGTTCATCCAGATGGCTGTGTAGATATATCAGTGTTCATACAGATGGCGGTGTAGATATCTCCATGTTCATACAGATAGAGGGGCTGATATTTCCATGTTCATACAGATAGCGGTGCTGATATTTCCATGTTAATACAGATAGCGGTGTAGATATTTCCATGTTTATTCAGATAGCGGTGTAGATATCTCCATCTTAATACAGATAGCGGTGTAGATATTTATATGTTCATACAGATGGCGGTGCAGATATTTCCATGTTCATACAGATGGCGGTGTAGATATTTCCATGTTCATACAGATAGCGGTGTAGATATCTCCATGTTCATACAGATAGCGGTGCTGATATTTCCATGTTTATACAGGTAGCGGTGTAGATATTTCCATGTTTATACAGATAGCGGTGTAGATATTTCCATCTTTATACAGATAGCGGGGTAGATATTTCCATGTTTATACAGATAGCGGTGTAGATATCTCCATCTTAATACAGATGGCGGTGTAGATATTTATATGTTCATACAGATGGCGGTGCAGATATTTCCATGTTCATACAGATGTCGGTGTAGATATTTCCATGTTCATACAGTTAGCGGTGTAGTTATTTCCATGTGTAAAGAGATAGCTGTGTAGATATTTCCATGTATATGCAGATAGCAGTGTAGATATTTCCATTTTCATGCAGATAGCCGTGTAGATATTTCCATGTTCAAACAGATAGCGGTGTAGATATTTCCATGTTCATACAGATAGCGGTGTAGATATTTCCATGTTCATTCAGATACTGGTGTAGATATTTCCATGTTCATACAGATAGTGGTGTAGCTATTTCCATGTTCATACAGATAGCGGTGTAGATATTTCCATGTTCGTACAGATAGCGTTGTAGATATTTCCATGTTCCTCCAGATGGCTGTGTAGATATATCCATGTTCATACAGATGGCGGTGTAGATATCTCCATGTTCCTACAGATAGCGGTGCTGATATTTCCATGTTTATACAGGTAGCGGTGTAGAAATTTCCATGTTTATCCGGATAGCGGTGTAGATATTTCCATGTTTATATAGATAGCGGTGTAGATATTTTCAGGTTTATACAGATAGCGGTGTAGATATCTCCATCTTAATACAGAAGGCGGTGTAGATATTTATATGTTCATACAGATGGCGGTGTAGATATTTCCATGTTCATCCAGATGGCTCTGTAGATATATCCATGTTCTTACAGATGGCGGTGAAGATATTTCCTTGTTCACACAGATATCGGTGTAGATATTTCCATGTTCATTCAGATACTGGTGAAGATATTTCCATGTTCTTACAGATGGCGGTGAAGATATTTCCTTGTTCACACAGATAGCGGTGTAGATATTTCCATGTTCATTCAGATACTGGTGTAGATATTTCCATGTTCATACAGATAGTGGTGTAGCTATTTCCATGTTCATACAGATAGCGGTGTAGATATTTCCATGTTCATACAGATAGCGGTGTAGATATTTCCATGTTCATCCAGATGGCTGTGTAGATATATCCATGTTCATACTGATGGCGGTGTAGATATCTCCATGTTCCTACAGATAGCGGTGCTGATATTTCCATGTTTATACAGGTAGCGGTGTAGATATTTCCATGTTTATACAGATAGCGGTGTAGATATTTCCTTGTTTATACAGATAGCGGTGTAGATATTTTCAGGTTTATACAGATAGCGGTGTAGATATCTCCATCTTAATACAGATGGCGGTGTAGATATTTATATGTTCATACAGATGGCGGTGTAGATATTTCCATGTTCATTCAGATGGCTCTGTAGATATATCCATGTTCGTACAGATGGCGGTGAAGATATTTCCTTGTTCATACAGATAGCAGTGTAGATATTTCCATGTTCATACAGATAGCGGTGTAGCTATTTCCATGTTCATCCAGATGGCTGTGTAGATATATCCATGTTCATTCAGATATCGGTGTAGATATTTCCATGTTCATACAGATAGCGGTGTAGCTATTTCCATTTTCATACACATAACGGGGTAGCTATTTCCATGTTCATACAGATAGCAGTGTAGATATTTCCACGTTCATACAGATAGCGGTTTAGATATTTCCATGTTCATACAGAGAGCGGTGCTGATATTTCCATCTTTATACAGATAGCGGTTTAGATATTTCCTTCTTATTACAGATGGCGGTGTAGATATTTATATGTTCAAACAGATGGCGGTGCAGATATTTCCATGTTCATACAGATGGTGGTGTAGATATTTCCATGTTCATAGATATAGTGGTGTAGTTATTTCCATGTGTAAAGAGATAGCTGTGTAGATATTTCCATGTATATGCAGATAGCTTTGTAGATATTTCCATTTTCATGCAGATAGCGGTGTAGATATTTAAATGTTCAAACAGATAGCGGTGTAGATATTTCCATGTTCATTCAGATAGCTTTGTAGATATTTCCATGTTCATACAGATAGCGGTGTAGATATTTCCATGTTCATACAGATAGCGGTGTAGATATTTCCATGTTCATACAGATAGCGGTGTAGATATTTCCATGTTCATACAGATAGCGGTGCTGATATTTCCATGTTTATACAGGTAGCGGTGTAGATATTTCCATGTTTATACAGATAGCGGTGTAGATATTTCCATGTTTATACAGATAGCGGTGTAGATATTTCCATGTTTATACAGATAGCGGTGTAGATATCTCCATCTTAATACAGATGGCGGTGTAGATATTTATATGTTCATACAGATGGCTGTGCAGATATTTCCATGTTCATACAGATGGCGGTGTAGATATTTCCATGTTCATACAGATAGCGCTGTAGTTATTTCCATGTGTAAAGAGATAGCTGTGTAGATATTTCCATGTATATGCAGATAGCAGTGTAGATATTTCCATTTTCATGCAGATAGCGGTGTAGATATTTCCATGTTCAAACAGATAGCGGTGTAGATATTTCCATGTTCATCCAGATGGCTGTGTAGATATATCCAAGTTCATACAGATAGCGGTGTAGATATTTCCATGTTCATACAGATAGCGGTGTAGATATTTCCATGTTCTTCCAGATGGCTGTGTAGATATATCCATGTTCATTCAGATAGCGGTGTAGATATTTCCATGTTCATACAGATAGCGGTGTAGCTATTTCCATGTTCATACAGATAACGGTGTAGCTATTTCCATGTTCATACAGATAGCGGTGTAGATATTTCCATGTTCATACAGATAGCGGTGTAGATATCTCCATTTTCATACAGAGAGCGGTGCAGATATTTCCATGTTTATACAGGCAGCGGTGTAGATATTTCCATGTTTATACAGATAGCGGTTTAGATATTTCCTTCTTAATACAGATGGCCGTGTAGATATTTATATGTTCATACAGATGGCGGTGCAGATATTTCCATGTTCATACAGATGGCGGTGTAGATATTTCCATGTTTATAGAGATAGCGGTGTAGTTATTTCCATGTGTAAAGAGATAGCTGTGTAGATATTTCCATGTATATGCTGATAGCTTTGTAGATATTTCCATTTTCATGCAGATAGCGGTGTAGATATTTACATGTTCAATCAGATAGCGGTGTAGATATTTCCATGTTCATTCAGATAGCGGTGTAGACATTTCCAGGTTCATACAGATAGCGGTGCAGATATTTCCGTGTTTATACAGGTAGCGGTGTAGATATTTCCATGTTTATACAGATGGGGTTGTAGATATTTCCATGTTCATCCAGATGGCTCTGTAGATATATCCATGTTCGTACAGATGGCGGTGAAGATATTTCCATGTTCATACAGATAGCGGTGTAGATATTTCCATGTTCATACAGATAGCGGTGTAGATATTTCCATGTTAATACAGATAGCGGTGTAGCTATTTCCATGTTCATACAGATAGCGGTGTAGATATTTCCATGTTCATCCAGATGGCTGTGTAGATATATCCGTGTTCATACAGATGGCGGTGTAGATATCTCCATGTTCATACAGATAGAGGGGCTGATATTTCCATGTTCATACAGATAGCGGTGCTGATATTTCCATGTTTATACAGATAGCGGTGTAGATATTTCCATGTTTATTCAGATAGCGGTGTAGATATCTCCATCTTAATACAGATAGCGGTGTAGATATTTATATGTTCATACAGATGTCGGTGCAGATATTTCCATGTTCATACAGATGGCGGTGTAGATATTTCCATGTTCATACAGATAGCGGTGTAGTTATTTCCATGTGTAAAGAGATAGCTGTGTAGATATTTCCATGTATATGCAGATAGCAGTGTAGATATTTCCATTTTCATGCAGATAGTCGTGTAGATATTTCCATGTTCAAACAGATAGCGGTGTAGATATTTCCATGTTCATACAGATAGCGGTGCAGATATTTCCATGTTCATACAGATAGCGGTGTAGATATTTCCATTTTTATACAGATAGCGGTGAAGTTGTATGTATGTTTACACAGATAGCGGTGTAGATATTTCCATGTTCATACAGATAGCGGTGTAGATATTTCCATGTTCATCCAGATGGCTGTGTAGATATATCCATGTTCATACAGATAGCGGTGTAGATATTTCCATGTTCATTCAGATACTGGTGTAGATATTTCCATGTTCATACAGATAGTGGTGTAGCTATTTCCATGTTCATACAGATAGCGGTGTAGATATTTCCATGTTCGTACAGATAGCGTTGTAGATATTTCCATGTTCCTCCAGATGGCTGTGTAGATATATCCATGTTCATACAGATGGCGGTGTAGATATCTCCATGTTCCTACAGATAGCGGTGCTGATATATCCATGTTTATACAGGTAGCGGTGTAGAAATTTCCATGTTTATCCAGATAGCGGTGTAGATATTTCCATGTTTATATAGATAGCGGTGTAGATATTTTCAGGTTTATACAGATAGCGGTGTAGATATCTCCATCTTAATACAGATGGCGGTGTAGATATTTATATCTTCATACAGATGGCGGTGTAGATATTTCCATGTTCATCCAGATGGCTCTGTAGATATATCCATGTTCTTACAGATGGCGGTGAAGATATTTCCTTGTTCATACAGATAGCGGTGTAGATATTTCCATGTTCATACAGATAGCGGTGTAGCTATTTCCATGTTCATACAGATGGCTGTGTAGATATATCCATGTTCATACAGATATCGGTGTAGATATTTCCATGTTCATACAGATAGCGGTGTAGCTATTTCCATTTTCATACACATAACGGGGTAGCTATTTCCATGTTCATACAGATAGCAGTGTAGATATTTCCATGTTCATACAGATAGCGGTGTAGATATTTCCATTTTCATACAAAGAGCGGTGCTGATATTTCCATCTTTATACAGATAGCGGTTTAGATATTTCCTTCTTAATACAGATGGCGGTGTAGATATTTATATGATCAAACAGATGGCGGTGCAGGGATTTCCAAGTTCATACAGATGGTGGTGTAGATATTTCCATGTTTATAGATATAGCGGTGTAGTTATTTCCATGTGTAAAGAGATAGCTGTGTAGATATTTCCATGTATATGCAGATAGCTTTGTAAATATTTCCATTTTCATGCAGATGGCGGTGTAGATATTTCCATGTTCAAACAGATAGCGGTGTAGATATTTCCATGTTCATTCAGATAGCTTTGTAGATATTTCCATGTTCATACAGATAGCGGTGTAGATATTTCCATGTTCATACAGATAGCGGTGTAGATATTTCCATGTTCGTACAGGTAGCGGTGTAGATATTTCCATGTTCATACAGATAGCGGTGCTGATATTTCCATGTTTATACAGGTAGCGGTGTAGATATTTCCATGTTTATACAGATAGCGGTGTAGATATTTCCATGTTTATACAGATAGCGGTGTAGATATTTCCATGTTTATACAGATAGCGGTGTAGATATCTCCATCTTAATACAGATGGCGGTGTAGATATTTATATGTTCATACAGATGGCGGTGCAGATATTTCCATGTTCGTACAGATGGCGGTGTAGATATTTCCATGTTCATACAGATAGCGGTGTAGTTATTTCCATGTGTAAAGAGATAGCTGTGTAGATATTTCCATGTATATGCAGATAGCAGTGTAGATATTTCCATTTTCATGCAGATAGCGGTGTAGATATTTCCATGTTCAAACAGATAGCGCTGTAGATATTTCCATGTTCATACAGATAGCGGTGCAGATATTTCCATGTTCATACAGATAGCAGTGTATATATTTCCATGTTTATAAAGATAGCGGTGAAGAAGTATGCATGTTTACACAGATAGCGGTGTAGATATTTCCATGTTCATCCAGATGGCTGTGTAGATATATCCAAGTTCATACAGATAGCGGTGTAGATATTTCCATGTTCATACAGATAGCGGTGTAGATATTTCCATGTTCATCCAGATGGCTGGGTAGATATATCCATATTCATACTGATAGCGGTGTAGATATTTCCATGTTCATACAGATGGCTGTGTAGATATATCCGTGTTCATACAGATGGCGGTGTAGATATCTCCATGTTCATACAGATAGAGGGGCTGATATTTCCATGTTCATACAGATAGCGGTGCTGATATTTCCATGTTTATACAGATAGCGGTGTAGATATTTCCATGTTTATTCAGATAGCGGTGTAGATATCTCCATCTTAATACAGATGGCGGTGTAGATATTTATATGTTCATACAGATGGCGGTGCAGATATTTCCATGTTCATACAGATGGCGGTGTAGATATTTCCATGTTCATACAGATAGCGGTGTAGATATTTCCATGTTCATTCAGATAGTGGTGTAGATATTTCCATGTTCATACAGATAGTGGTGTAGCTATTTCCATGTTCATACAGATAGCGGTGTAGATATTTCCATGTTCGTACAGATAGCGTTGTAGATATTTCCATGTTCCTCCAGATGGCTGTGTAGATATATCCATGTTCATACAGATGGCGGTGTAGATATCTCCATGTTCCTACAGATAGCGGTGCTGATATTTCCATGTTTATACAGGTAGCGGTGTAGAAATTTCCATGTTTATCCAGATAGTGGTGTAGATATTTCCATGTTTATATAGAAAGCGGTGTAGATATTTTCAGGTTTATACAGATAGCGGTGTAGATATCTCCATCTTAATACAGAAGGCGGTGTAGATATTTATATGTTCATACAGATGGCGGTGTAGATATTTCCATGTTCATCCAGATGGCTCTGTAGATATATCCATGTTCGTACAGATGGCGGTGAAGATATTTCCTTGTTCATACAGATAGCGGTGTAGATATTTCCATGTTCATACAGATAGCGGTGTAGCTATTTCCATGTTCATCCAGATGGCTGTGTAGGTATATCCATGTTCATACAGATATCGGTGTAGATATTTCCATGTTCATACAGATAGCGGTGTAGCTATTTCCATTTTCATACACATAACGGGGTAGCAATTTCCATGTTCATACAGATAGCAGTGTAGATATTTCCATGTTCATACAGATAGCGGTGTAGATATTTCCATTTTCATAAAAAGAGCGGTGCTGATATTTCCATCTTTATACAGATAGCGGTTTAGATATTTCCTTCTTAATACAGATGGCGGTGTAGATATTTATATGTTCAAACAGATGGCGGTGCAGATATTTCCATGTTCATACAGATGGTGGTGTAGATATTTCCATGTTTATAGATATAGCGGTGTAGTTATTTCCATGTGTAAAGAGATAGCTGTGTAGATATTTCCATGTATATGCAGATAGCTTTGTAGATATTTCCATTTTCATGCAGATAGCGGTGTAGATATTTCCATGTTCAAACAGATAGCGGTGTAGATATTTCCATGTTCATTCAGATAGCTTTGTAGATATTTCCATGTTCATACAGATAGCGGTGTAGATATTTCCATGTTCATACAGATAGCGGTGTAGATATTTCCATGTTCATACAGATAGTGGTGTAGATATTTCCATGTTCATACAGATAGCGGTGCTGATATTTCCATGTTTATACAGGTAGCGGTGTAGATATTTCCATGTTTATACAGGTAGCGGTGTAGATATTTCCATGTTTATACAGATAGCGGTGTAGATATTTCCATGTTTATACAGATAGCGGTGTAGATATCTCCATCTTAATACAGATGGCGGTGTAGATATTTATATGTTCATACAGATGACGGTGCAGATATTTCCATGTTCATACAGATGGCGGTGTAGATATTTCCATGTTCATACAGATAGCGGTGTAGTTATTTCCAAGTGTAAAGTGATAGCTGTGTAGATATTTCCATGTATATGCAGATAGCAGTGTAGATATTTCCATTTTCATGCAGATAGCGGTGTAGATATTTCCATGTTCAAACAGATAGCGCTGTAGATATTTCCATGTTCATACAGATAGCGGTGCAGATATTTCCATGTTCATACAGATAGCAGTGTATATATTTCCATGTTTATAAAGATAGCGGTGAAGAAGTATGCATGTTTACACAGATAGCGGTGTAGATATTTCCATGTTCATCCAGATGGCTGTGTAGATATATCCAAGTTCATACAGATAGCGGTGTAGATATTTCCATGTTCATACAGATAGCGGTGTAGATATTTCCATGTTCATCCAGATGGCTGTGTAGATATATCCATGTTCATACAGATAGCGGTGTAGATATTTCCATGTTCATACAGATAGCGGTGTAGATATTTCCATGTTCATCCAGATGGCTGTGTAGATATATCCGTGTTCATACAGATGGCGGTGTAGATATCTCCATGTTCATACAGATAGAGGGGCTGATATTTCCATGTTCATACAGATAGCGGTGCTGATATTTCCATGTTTATACAGATAGCGGTGTAGATATTTCCATGTTTATTCAGATAGCGGTGTAGATATCTCCATCTTAATACAGATGGCGGTGTAGATATTTATATGTTCATACAGATGGCGGTGCAGATATTTCCATGTTCATACAGATGGCGGTGTAGATATTTCCATGTTCATACAGATAGCGGTGTAGATATTTCCATGTTCATTCAGATAGTGGTGTAGATATTTCCATGTTCATACAGATAGTGGTGTAGCTATTTCCATGTTCATACAGATAGCGGTGTAGATATTTCCATGTTCGTACAGATAGCGTTGTAGATATTTCCATGTTCCTCCAGATGGCTGTGTAGATATATCCATGTTCATACAGATGGCGGTGTAGGTATCTCCATGTTCCTACAGATAGCGGTGCTGATATTTCCATGTTTATACAGGTAGCGGTGTAGAAATTTCCATGTTTATCAAGATAGTGGTGTAGATATTTCCATGTTTATATAGATAGCGGTGTAGATATTTTCAGGTTTATACAGATAGCGGTGTAGATATCTCCATCTTAATACAGAAGGCGGTGTAGATATTTATATGTTCATACAGATGGCGGTGTAGATATTTCCATGTTCATCCAGATGGCTCTGTAGATATATCCATGTTCGAACAGATGGCGGTGAAGATATTTCCTTGTTCATACAGATAGCGGTGTAGATATTTCCATGTTCATACAGATAGCGGTGTAGCTATTTCCATGTTCATCCAGATGGCTGTGTAGGTATATCCATGTTCATACAGATATCGGTGTAGATATTTCCATGTTCATACAGATAGCGGTGTAGCTATTTCCATTTTCATACACATAACGGGGTAGCTATTTCCATGTTCATACAGATAGCAGTGTAGATATTTCCATGTTCATACAGATAGCGGTGTAGATATTTCCATTTTCATAAAAAGAGCGGTGCTGATATTTCCATCTTTATACAGATAGCGGTTTAGATATTTCCTTCTTAATACAGATGGCGGTGTAGATATTTATATGTTCAAACAGATGGCGGTGCAGATATTTCCATGTTCATACAGATGGTGGTGTAGATATTTCCATGTTTATAGATATAGCGGTGTAGTTATTTCCATGTGTAAAGAGATAGCTGTGTAGATATTTCCATGTATATGCAGATAGCTTTGTAGATATTTCCATTTTCATGCAGATAGCGGTGTAGATATTTACATGTTCAAACAGATAGCGGTGTAGATATTTCCATGTTCATTCAGATAGCTTTGTAGATATTTCCATGTTCATACAGATAGCGGTGTAGATATTTCCATGTTCATACAGATAGCGGTGTAGATATTTCCATGTTCATACAGATAGCGGTGTAGATATTTCCATGTTCATACAGATAGCGGTGCTGATATTTCCATGTTTATACAGGTAGCGGTGTAGATATTTCCATGTTTATACAGGTAGCGGTGTAGATATTTCCATGTTTATACAGATAGCGGTGTAGATATTTCCATGTTTATACAGATAGCGGTGTAGATATCTCCATCTTAATACAGATGGCGGTGTAGATATTTATATGTTCATACAGATGACGGTGCAGATATTTCCATGTTCATACAGATGGCGGTGTAGATATTTCCATGTTCATACAGATAGCGGTGTAGTTATTTCCAAGTGTAAAGAGATAGCTGTGTAGATATTTCCATGTATATGCAGATAGCAGTGTAGATATTTCCATTTTCATGCAGATAGCGGTGTAGATATTTCCATGTTCAAACAGATAGCGCTGTAGATATTTCCATGTTCATACAGATAGCGGTGCAGATATTTCCATGTTCATACAGATAGCAGTGTATATATTTCCATGTTTATAAAGATAGCGGTGAAGAAGTATGCATGTTTACACAGATAGCGGTGTAGATATTTCCATGTTCATCCAGATGGCTGTGTAGATATATCCAAGTTCATACAGATAGCGGTGTAGATATTTCCATGTTCATACAGATAGCGGTGTAGATATTTCCATGTTCATCCAGATGGCTGTGTAGATATATCCATGTTCATACAGATAGCGGTGTAGATATTTCCATGTTCATACAGATAGCGGTGTAGATATTTCCATGTTCATCCAGATGGCTGTGTAGATATATCCGTGTTCATACAGATGGCGGTGTAGATATCTCCATGTTCATACAGATAGAGGGGCTGATATTTCCATGTTCATACAGATAGCGGTGCTGATATTTCCATGTTTATACAGATAGCGGTGTAGATATTTCCATGTTTATTCAGATAGCGGTGTAGATATCTCCATCTTAATACAGATGGCGGTGTAGATCTTTATATGTTCATACAGATGGCGGTGCAGATATTTCCATGTTCATACAGATGGCGGTGTAGATATTTCCATGTTCATACAGATAGCGGTGTAGATATTTCCATGTTCATACAGATAGCGGTGCTGATATTTCCATGTTTATACAGGTAGCGGTGTAGATATTTCCATGTTTATACAGATAGCGTTGTAGATATTTCCATGTTTATACAGAGAGCGGTGTAGATATTTCCATGTTTATACAGATAGCGGTGTTGATATCTCCATCTTAATACAGATGGCGGTGTAGATATTTATATGTTCATACAGATGGCGGTGCATATATATCCATGTTCATACAGATGGCAGTGTAGATATTTCCATGTTCATACAGATAGCGGTGTATTTATTTCCATGTGTAAAGAGATAGCTGTGTAGATATTTCCATGTGTATGCAGATAGCAGTGTAGATATTTCCATTTTCATGCAGATAGCCGTGTAGATATTTCCATGTTCAAACAGACAGCGGTGTAGATATTTCCATGTTCACACAGATAGCGGTGCAGATATTTCCATGTTCATACAGATAGCGGTATAGATATTTCCATGTTTATACAGATAGCGGTGAAGATGTATGTATGTTTACAGAGATAGCGGTGTAGATATTTCCATGTTCATACAGATAGCGGTGTAGATATTTCCATGTTCATCCAGAAGGCTGTGTAGATATATCCATGTTCATACAGATAGCGGTGTAGATATTTCCATGTTCATACAGATAACGGTGTAGCTATTTCCATGTTCATACAGATAGCAGTGTAGATGTTTCCATGTTCATACAGATAGCGGTGTAGATATCTCCATTTTCATACAGAGAGCGGTGCAGATATTTCCATGTTTATACAGGCAGCGGTGTAGATATTTCCATGTTTATACAGATAGCGGTTTAGATATTTCCTTCTTAATACAGATGGCGGTGTAGATATTTATATGTTCATACAGATGGCGGTGCAGATATTTCCATGTTCATACAGATGGCGGTGTAGATATTTCCATGTTTATAGAGATAGCGGTGTAGTTATTTCCATGTGTAAAGAGATAGCTGTGTAGATATTTCCATGTATATGCAGATAGCTTTGTAGATATTTCCATTTTCATGCAGATAGCGGTGTAGATATTTACATGTTCAATCAGATAGCGGTGTAGATATTTCCATGTTCATTCAGATAGTGGTGTAGACATTTCCAGGTTCATACAGATAGCGGTGCTAATATTTCCGTGTTTATACAGGTAGCGGTGTAGATATTTCCATGTTTATACAGATGGGGTTGTAGATATTTCCATGTTCATCCAGATGGCTCTGTAGATATATCCATGTTCGTACAGATGGCGGTGAAGTTATTTCCATGTTCATACAGATAGCGGTGTAGATATTTCCATGTTCATACAGATAGCGGTGTAGATATTTCCATGTTCATACAGATAGCGGTGTAGATATTTCCATGTTCATACAGATAGCGGTGTAGATATTTCCATGTTCATCCAGATGGCTGTGTAGATATATCCGTGTTCATACAGATGGCGGTGTAGATATCTCCATGTTCATACAGATAGAGGGGCTGATATTTCCATGTTCATACAGATAGCGGTGCTGATATTTCCATGTTTATACAGATAGCGGTGTAGATATTTCCATGTTTATTCAGATAGCGGTTTAGATATCTCCATCTTAATACAGATGGCGGTGTAGATATTTATATGTTCATACAGATGGCGGTGCAGATATTTCCATCTTCATACAGGTGGCGGTGTAGATATTTCCATGTTCATACAGATAGCGGTGTAGATATTTCCATGTTCATACTGATAGCGGTGCTGATATTTCCATGTTTATACAGGTAGCGGTGTAGATATTTCCATGTTTATACAGATAGCGGTGTAGATATTTCCATGTTTATACAGATAGCGGTGTAGATATTTCCATGTTTATACAGATAGCGGTGTAGATATCTCCATCTTAATACAGATGGCGGTGTAGATATTTATATGTTCATACAGATGGCGGAGCAGATATTTCCATGTTCATACAGATGGCGGTGTAGATATTTCCATGTTCATACAGATAGCGGTGTAGTTATTTCCATGTGTAAAGAGATAGCTTTGTAGATATTTCCATGTATATGCAGATAGCAGTGTAGATATTTCCATTTTCATGCAGGTAGCCGTGTAGATATTTCCATGTTCAAACAGATAGCGGTGTAGATATTTCCATGTTCATACAGATAGCGGTGCAGATATTTCCATGTTCATACAGATAGCGGTGTAGATATTTCCATTTTTATACCGATAGCTGTGAAGATGTATGTATGTTTACACAGATAGCGGTGTAGATATTTCCATGTTCATACAGATAGCGGTGTAGATATTTCCATGTTCATCCAGATGGCTGTGTAGATATATCCATGTTCATACAGATAGCGGTGTAGATATTTCCATGTTCATTCAGATAGTGGTGTAGATATTTCCATGTTCATACAGATAGTGGTGTAGCTATTTCCATGTTCATACAGATAGCGGTGTAGATATTTCCATGTTCGTACAGATAGCGTTGTAGATATTTCCATGTTCCTCCAGATGGCTGTGTAGATATATCCATGTTCATACAGATGGCGGTGTAGATATCTCCATGTTCCTACAGATAGCGGTGCTGATATTTCCATGTTTATACAGGTAGCGGTGTAGAAATTTCCATGTTTATCCAGATAGCGGTGTAGATATTTCCATGTTTATATAGATAGCGGTGTAGATATTTTCAGGTTTATACAGATAGCGGTGTAGATATCTCCATCTTAATACAGATGGCGGTGTAGATATTTATATGTTCATACAGATGGTGGTGTAGATATTTCCATGTTCATCCAGATGGCTCTGTAGATATATCCATGTTAGTACAGATGGCGGTGAAGATATTTCCTTGTTCATACAGATAGCGGGTTAGATATTTCCATGTTCATACAGATAGCGGTGTAGCTATTTCCATGTTCATCCAGATGGCTGTGTAGATATATCCATGTTCATACAGATATCGGTGTAGATATTTCCATGTTCATACAGATAGCGGTGTAGCTATTTCCATTTTCGTACACATAACGGGGTAGCTATTTCCATGTTCATACAGATAGCAGTGTAGATATTTCCATGTTCATACAGATAGCGGTTTAGATATTTCCATGTTCATACAGAGAGCGGTGCTGATATTTCCATCTTTATACAGATAGCGGTTTAGATAATTCCTTCTTAATACAGATGGCGGTGTAGATATTTATATGTTCAAACAGATGGCGGTGCAGATATTTACATGTTCATACAGATGGTGGTGTAGATATTTCCATGTTTATAGATATAGCGGTGTAGTTATTTCCATGTGTAAAGAGATAGCTGTGTAGATATTTCCATGTATATGCAGATAGCTTTGTAGATATTTCCATTTTCATGCAGATAGCGGTGTAGATATTTACATGTTCAAACAGATAGCGGTGTAGATATTTCCATGTTCATTCAGATAGCTTTGTAGATATTTCCATGTTCATGCAGATAGCGGTGTAGATATTTCCATGTTCATACAGATAGCGGTGTAGATATTTCCATGTTCATACAGATAGCGGTGTAGATATTTCCATGTTCATACAGATAGCGGTGCTGATATTTCCATGTTTATACAGGTAGCGGTGTAGATATTTCCAAGTTTATACAGATAGCGGTGTAGATATTTCCATGTTTATACAGATAGCGGTGTAGATATTTCCATGTTTATACAGATAGCGGTGTAGATATCTCCATCTTAATACAGATGGCGGTGTAGATATTTATATGTTCATACAGATGGCGGTGCAGATATTTCCATGTTCATACAGATGGCGGTGTAGATATTTCCATGTTCATACAGATAGCGGTGTAGTTATTTCCATGTGTAAAGAGATAGCTGTGTAGATATTTCCATGTATATGCAGATAGCAGTGTAGATATTTCCATTTTCATGCAGATAGCGGTGTAGATATTTCCATGTTCAAACAGATAGCGGTGTAGATATTTCCATGTTCATACAGATAGCGGTGCAGATATTTCCATGTTCATACAGATAGCAGTGTATATATTTCCATGTTTATACAGATAGCGGTGAAGAAGTATGCATGTTTACACAGATAGCGGTGTAGATATTTCCATGTTCATCCAGATGGCTGTGTAGATATATCCAAGTTCATACTGATAGCGGTGTAGATATTTCCATGTTCATACAGATATCGGTGTGGATATTTCCATGTTCATCCAGAGGGCTGTGTAGATATATCCATGTTCATACTGATAGTGGTGTAGATATTTCCATGTTCATACAGATAGCAGTCTAGATATTTCCATGTTCATACAGATAGCGGTGTAGATATTTCCATGTTCATACAGATAGCGGTGCTGATATTTCCATGTTTATACAGGTAGCTGTGTAGCTATTTCCATGTTCATACAGAGAGCGGTGTAGATATTTCCACGTTCATACAGATAGATGTATGCATGTTTACACAGATAGCAGTGTAGATATTTCCATGTTCATGCAGATAGCGGTGTAGATATTTCCATGTTCATCCAGATGGCTGTGTAGATATATCCATGTTCATGCTGATAGCAGTGTAGATATTTCCATGTTCCTACAGATAGTGGTGTAGATATGTCCATGTTCATACAGATAGCAGTGTATCTATTTACATGTTCATACAGATAGCGGTGTTGATATTTCCATGTTTATACAGATAGCGGTGTTGGTATTTCCATGTTTATACAGATAGCGGTGTAGATATTTCCAAGTTTATACAGATAGCGGTGTAGATATCTCCATCTAAATACAGATGGCGGTGTAGATATTTATATGTTTATACAGATGGTGGTGCAGATATTTCCATGTTCATACAGATGGCAGTGTAGATATTTCCGTGTCTATAGAGATAGCGGTGTAGTTATTTCCATGTGTAAAGAGATAGCTTTTTAGATATTTCCATGTATATGCAGATAGCTGTGTAGATATTTATATTTTCATGCAGATAGCGGTTTAGATATTTCCATGTTCGTACAGATAGCGGTGTAGATATTTCCATGTTCATACAGATAGCGTTGTAGATATTTCCATGTTTATACAGATAGCGGTGAAGATATATGCATGTTTACACAGATAGCGGTGTAGATATTTCCATGTTCATACAGATAGCGGTGTAGATATTTCAATGTTCATACTGATAGCGGTTTAGATATTTCCTTCTTAATACAGATGGCGGTGTAGATATTTATATGTTCATACAGATGGTGGTGCAGATATTTCCATGTTCATACAAATGGCGGTGTAGGTATTTCCATGTTTATAGATTTAGCGGTGTAGTTATTTCCATGTGTAAAGAGATAGCTGTGTAGATGTTTCCATGTATATGCAGATAGCTTTGTAGATATTTCCATTTTCATGCAGATAGCGGTGTAGATATTTACATGTTCAATCAGATAGCGGTGTAGATATTTCCATGTTCATTCAGATAGTGGTGTAGACATTTCCAGGTTCATACAGATAGCGGTGCTGATATTTCCGTGTTTATACAGGTAGCGGTGTAGATATTTCCAAGTTTATACAGATGGGGTTGTAGATATTTCCATGTTCATCCAGATGGCTCTGTAGATATATCCATGTTCGTACAGATGGCGGTGAAGATATTTCCATGTTCATACAGATAGCGGTGTAGATATTTCCATGTTCATACAGATAGCGGTGTAGATATTTCCATGTTCATACAGATAGCGGTGTAGCTATTTCCATGTTCATACAGATAGCGGTGTAGATATTTCCATGTTCATCCAGATGGCTGTGTAGATATATCCGTGTTCATACAGATGGCGGTGTAGATATCTCCATGTTCTTACAGATAGAGGGGCTGATATTTCCATGTTCATAGAGATAGCGGTGCTGATATTTCCATGTTTATACAGATAGCGGTGTAGATATTTCCATGTTTATTCAGATAGCGGTGTAGATATCTCCATCTTAATACAGATGGCGGTGTAGATATTTATATGTTCATACAGATGGCGGTGGAGATATTTCCATGTTCATACAGATGGCGGTGTAGATATTTCCATGTTCATACAGATAGCGGTGTAGATATTTCCATGTTCATACAGATAGCGGTGCTGATATTTCCATGTTTATACAGGTAGCGGTGTAGATATTTCCATGTTTATACAGATAGCGGTGTAGATATTTCCATGTTTATACAGATAGCGGTGTAGATATTTCCATGTTTATACAGATAGCGGTGTAGATATCTCCATCTTAATACAGATGGCGGTGTAGATATTTTTATGTTCATACAGGTGGCGGTGCAGATATTTCCATGTTCATACAGATGGCGGTGTAGATATTTCCATGTTCATACAGATAGCGGTGTAGTTATTTCCATGTGTAAAGAGATAGCTTTGTAGATATTTCCATGTATATGCAGATAGCAGTGTAGATATTTCCATTTTCATGCAGGTAGCCGTGTAGATATTTCCATGTTCAAACAGAGAGCGGTGTAGATATTTCCATGTTCATACAGATAGCGGTGCAGATATTTCCATGTTCATACAGATAGCGGTGTAGATATTTCCATTTTTATACCGATAGCTGTGAAGATGTATGTATGTTTACACAGATACCGGGGTAGATATTTCCATGTTCATACAGATAGCGGTGTAGATATTTCTATGTTCATCCAGATGGCTGTGTAGATATATCCATGTTCATACAGATAGCGGTGTAGATATTTCCATGTTCGTACAGATAGCGTTGTAGATATTTCCATGTTCCTCCAGATGGCTGTGTAGATATATCCATGTTCATACAGATGGCGGTGTAGATATCTCCATGTTCCTACAGATAGCGGTGCTGATATTTCCATGTTTATACAGGTAGCGGTGTAGAAATTTCCATGTTTATCCAGATAGCGGTGTAGATATTTCCATGTTTATATAGATAGCGGTGTAGATATTTTCAGGTTTATACAGATAGCGGTGTAGATATCTCCATCTTAATACAGATGGCGGTGTAGATATTTATATGTTCATACAGATGGTGGTGTAGATATTTCCATGTTCATCCAGATGGCTCTGTAGATATATCCATGTTAGTACAGATGGCGGTGAAGATATTTCCTTGTTCATACAGATAGCGGGTTAGATATTTCCATGTTCATACAGATAGCGGTGTAGCTATTTCCATGTTCATCCAGATGGCTGTGTAGATATATCCATGTTCATACAGATATCGGTGTAGATATTTCCATGTTCATACAGATAGCGGTGTAGCTATTTCCATTTTCGTACACATAACGGGGTAGCTATTTCCATGTTCATACAGATAGCAGTGTAGATATTTCCATGTTCATACAGATAGCGGTTTAGATATTTCCATGTTCATACAGAGAGCGGTGCTGATATTTCCATCTTTATACAGATAGCGGTTTAGATAATTCCTTCTTAATACAGATGGCGGTGTAGATATTTATATGTTCAAACAGATGGCGGTGCAGATATTTCCATGTTCATACAGATGGTGGTGTAGATATTTCCATGTTTATAGATATAGCGGTGTAGTTATTTCCATGTGTAAAGAGATAGCTGTGTAGATATTTCCATGTATATGCAGATAGCTTTGTAGATATTTCCGTTTTCATGCAGATAGCGGTGTAGATATTTACATGTTCAAACAGATAGCGGTGTAGATATTTCCATGTTCATTCAGATAGCTTTGTAGATATTTCCATGTTCATGCAGATAGCGGTGTAGATATTTCCATGTTCATACAGATAGCGGTGTAGATATTTCCATGTTCATACAGATAGCGGTGTAGATATTTCCATGTTTATACAGATAGCGGTGCTGATATTTCCATGTTTATACAGGTAGCGGTGTAGATATTTCCAAGTTTATACAGATAGCGGTGTAGATATTTCCATGTTTATACAGATAGCGGTGTAGATATTTCCATGTTTATACAGATAGCGGTGTAGATATCTCCATCTTAATACAGATGGCGGTGTAGATATTTATAAGTTCATACAGATGGCGGTGCAGATATTTCCATGTTCATACAGATGGCGGTGTAGATATTTCCATGTTCATACAGATAGCGGTGTAGTTATTTCCATGTGTAAAGAGATAGCTGTGTAGATATTTCCATGTATATGCAGATAGCAGTGTAGATATTTCCATTTTCATGCAGATAGCGGTGTAGATATTTCCATGTTCAAACAGATAGCGCTGTAGATATTTCCATGTTCATACAGATAGCGGTGCAGATATTTCCATGTTCATACAGATAGCAGTGTATATATTTCCATGTTTATACAGATAGCGGTGAAGAAGTATGCATGTTTACACAGATAGCGGTGTAGATATTTCCATGTTCATCCAGATGGCTGTGTAGATATATCCATGTTCGTACAGATGGCGGTGAAGATATTTCCATGTTCATACAGATAGCGGTGTAGATATTTCCATGTTAATACAGATAGCGGTGTAGCTATTTCCATGTTCATACAGATAGCGGTGTAGATATTTCCATGTTCATCCAGATGGCTGTGTAGATATATCCGTGTTCATACAGATGGCGGTGTAGATATCTCCATGTTCATACAGATAGAGGGGCTGATATTTCCATGTTCATACAGATAGCGGTGCTGATATTTCCATGTTTATACAGATAGCGGTGTAGATATTTCCATGTTTATTCAGATAGCGGTGTAGATATCTCCATCTTAATACAGATAGCGGTGTAGATATTTATATGTTCATACAGATGGCGGTGCAGATATTTCCATGTTCATACAGATGGCGGTGTAGATATTTCCATGTTCATACAGATAGCGGTGTAGTTATTTCCATGTGTAAAGAGATAGCTGTGTAGATATTTCCATGTATATGCAGATAGCAGTGTAGATATTTCCATTTTCATGCAGATAGTCGTGTAGATATTTCCATGTTCAAACAGATAGCGGTGTAGATATTTCCATGTTCATACAGATAGCGGTGCAGATATTTCCATGTTCATACAGATAGCGGTGTAGATATTTCCATGTTTATACAGATAGCGGTGAAGTTGTATGTATGTTTACACAGATAGCGGTGTAGATATTTCCATGTTCATACAGATAGCGGTGTAGATATTTCCATGTTCATCCAGATGGCTGTGTAGATATATCCATGTTCATACAGATAGCGGTGTAGATATTTCCATGTTCATTCAGATACTGGTGTAGATATTTCCATGTTCATACAGATCGTGGTGTAGCTATTTCCAAGTTCATACAGATAGCGGTGTAGATATTTCCATGTTCGTACAGATAGCGTTGTAGATATTTCCATGTTCCTCCAGATGGCTGTGTAGATATATCCATGTTCATACAGATGGCGGTGTAGATATCTCCATGTTCCTACAGATAGCGGTGCTGATATTTCCATGTTTATACAGGTAGCGGTGTAGAAATTTCCATGTTTATCCAGATAGCGGTGTAGATATTTCCATGTTTATATAGATAGCGGTGTAGATATTTTCAGGTTTATACAGATAGCGGTGTAGATATCTCCATCTTAATACAGATGGCGGTGTAGATATTTATATGTTCATACAGATGGCGGTGTAGATATTTCCATGTTCATCCAGATGGCTCTGTAGATATATCCATGTTCTTACAGATGGCGGTGAAGATATTTCCTTGTTCATACAGATAGCGGTGTAGATATTTCCATGTTCATACAGATAGCGGTGTGGATATTTCCATGTTCATCCAGAGGGCTGTGTAGATATATCCATGTTCATACTGATAGCGGTGTAGATATTTCCATGTTCATACAGATAGCAGTGTAGATATTTCCATGTTCATACAGATAGCGGTGTAGATATTTCCATGTTCATACAGATAGCGGTGCTGATATTTCCATGTTTATACAGGTAGCTGTGTAGCTATTTCCATGTTCATACAGAGAGCGGTGTAGATATTTCCACGTTCATACAGATAGATGTATGCATGTTTACACAGATAGCAGTGTAGATATTTCCATGTTCATGCAGATAGCGGTGTAGATATTTCCATGTTCATCCAGATGGCTGTGTAGATATATCCATGTTCATGCTGATAGCAGTGTAGATATTTCCATGTTCCTACAGATAGTGGTGTAGATATGTCCATGTTCATACAGATAGCAGTGTATCTATTTACATGTTCATACAGATAGCGGTGTTGATATTTCCATGTTTATACAGATAGCGGTGTTGGTATTTCCATGTTTATACAGATAGCGGTGTAGATATTTCCAAGTTTATACAGATAGCGGTGTAGATATCTCCATCTAAATACAGATGGCGGTGTAGATATTTATATGTTTATACAGATGGTGGTGCAGATATTTCCATGTTCATACAGATGGCAGTGTAGATATTTCCGTGTTTATAGAGATAGCGGTGTAGTTATTTCCATGTGTAAAGAGATAGCTTTGTAGATATTTCCATGTATATGCAGATAGCTGTGTAGATATTTATATTTTCATGCAGATAGCGGTTTAGATATTTCCATGTTCGTACAGATAGCGGTGTAGATATTTCCATGTTCATACAGAGAGCGTTGTAGATATTTCCATGTTTATACAGATAGCGGTGAAGATATATGCATGTTTACACAGATAGCGGTGTAGATATTTCCATGTTCATACAGATAGCGGTGTAGATATTTCAATGTTCATACTGATAGCGGTTTAGATATTTCCTTCTTAATACAGATGGCGGTGTAGATATTTATATGTTCATACAGATGGTGGTGCAGATATTTCCATGTTCATACAGATGGCGGTGTAGGTATTTCCATGTTTATAGATTTAGCGGTGTAGTTATTTCCATGTGTAAAGAGATAGCAGTGTAGATGTTTCCATTATATGCAGATAGCTTTGTAGATATTTCCATTTTCATGCAGATAGCGGTGTAGATATTTACATGTTCAATCAGATAGCGGTGTAGATATTTCCATGTTCATTCAGATAGTGGTGTAGACATTTCCAGGTTCATACAGATAGCGGTGCTGATATTTCCGTGTTTATACAGGTAGCGGTGTAGATATTTCCATGTTTATACAGATGGGGTTGTAGATATTTCCATGTTCATCCAGATGGCTCTGTAGATATATCCATGTTCGTACAGATGGCGGTGAAGATATTTCCATGTTCATACAGATAGCGGTGTAGATATTTCCATGTTCATACAGATAGCGGTGTAGATATTTCCATGTTCATACAGATAGCGGTGTAGCTATTTCCATGTTCATACAGATAGCGGTGTAGATATTTCCATGTTCATCCAGATGGCTGTTTAGATATATCCGTGTTCATACAGATGGCGGTGTAGATATCTCCATGTTCATACAGATAGAGGGGCTGATATTTCCATGTTCATACAGATAGCGGTGCTGATATTTCCATGTTTATACAGATAGCGGTGTAGATATTTCCATGTTTATTCAGATAGCGGTGTAGATATCTCCATCTTAATACAGATGGCGGTGTAGATATTTATATGTTCATACAGGTGGCGGTGCAGATATTTCCATGTTCATACAGATGGCGGTGTAGATATTTCCATGTTCATACAGATATCGGTGTAGATATTTCCATGTTCATACAGATAGCGGTGTAGCTATTTCCATTTTCGTACACATAACGGGGTAGCTATTTCCATGTTCATACAGATAGCAGTGTAGATATTTCCATGTTCATACAGATAGCGGTTTAGATATTTCCATGTTCATACAGAGAGCGGTGCTGATATTTCCATCTTTATACAGATAGCGGTTTATATAATTCCTTCTTAATACAGATGGCGGTGTAGATATTTATATGTTCAAACAGATGGCGGTGCAGATATTTCCATGTTCATACAGATGGTGGTGTAGATATTTCCATGTTTATAGATATAGCGGTGTAGTTATTTCCATGTGTAAAGAGATAGCTGTGTAGATATTTCCATGTATATGCAGATAGGTTTGTAGATATTTCCGTTTTCATGCAGATAGCGGTGTAGATATTTACGTGTTCAAACAGATAGCGGTGTAGATATTTCCATGTTCATTCAGATAGCTTTGTAGATATTTCCATGTTCATGCAGATAGCGGTGTAGATATTTCCATGTTCATACAGATAGCGGTGTAGATATTTCCATGTTCATACAGATAGCGGTGTAGATATTTCCATGTTTATACAGATAGCGGTGCTGATATTTCCATGTTTATACAGGTAGCGGTGTATATATTTCCAAGTTTATACAGATAGCGGTGTAGATATTTCCATGTTTATACAGATAGCGGTGTAGATATTTCCATGTTTATACAGATAGCGGTGTAGATATCTCCATCTTAATACAGATGGCGGTGTAGATATTTATATGTTCATACAGATGGCGGTGCAGATATTTCCATGTTCATACAGATGGCGGTGTAGATATTTCCATGTTCATACAGATAGCGGTGTAGTTATTTCCATGTGTAAAGAGATAGCTGTGTAGATATTTCCATGTATATGCAGATAGCAGTGTAGATATTTCCATTTTCATGCAGATAGCGGTGTAGATATTTCCATGTTCAAACAGATAGCGGTGTAGATATTTCCATGTTCATACAGATAGCGGTGCAGATATTTCCATGTTCATACAGATAGCAGTGTATATATTTCCATGTTTATACAGATAGCGGTGAAGAAGTATGCATGTTTACACAGATAGCGGTGTAGATATTTCCATGTTCATCCAGATGGCTGTGTAGATATTTCCAAGTTCATACAGATAGCGGTGTACATATTTCCATGTTCATACAGATATCGGTGTGGATATTTCCATGTTCATCCAGAGGGCTGTGTAGATATATCCATGTTCATACTGATAGCGGTGTAGATATTTCCATGTTCATACAGATAGCGGTGTAGATATTTCCATGTTCATACAGATAGCGGTGCTGATATTTCCATGTTTATACAGGTAGCGGTGTAGCTATTTCCATGTTCATACAGAGAGCGGTGTAGATATTTCCACATTCATACAGATAGCGGTGTTGATATTTCCATGCTTATACAGATTGCGGTGAAGATGTATGCATGTTTACACAGATAGCAGTGTAGATATTTCCATGTTCATGCAGATAGCGGTGTAGATATTTCCATGTTCATCCAGATGGCTGTGTAGATATATCCATGTTCATGCTGATAGCGGTGTAGATATTTCCATGTTCATACAGATAGCGGTGTAGTTATTTCCATGTGTAAAGAGATAGCTGTGTAGATATTTCCAAGTATATGCAGATAGCTGTGTATGTATTTCCATTTTCATGCAGATAGCGGTATAGATATTTCCATGTTCATACAGATAGCGGTGTAGATATTTCCATGTTCATAGAGATAGCGGTGTAGATACTTCCATGTTCATAGAGATAGAGGGGCTGATATTTCCATGTTCATACAGAGAGCGGTGCTGATATTTCCATGTTCATACAGATAGCGGTGTAGCTATTTCCATGTTCATCCAGATGGCTGTGTAGATATATCCATGTTCATACAGATATCGGTGTAGATATTTCCATGTTCATACAGATAGCGGTGTAGCTATTTCCATTTTCGTACACATAACGGGGTAGCTATTTCCATGTTCATACAGATAGCAGTGTAGATATTTCCATGTTCATACAGATAGCGGTTTAGATATTTCCATGTTCATACAGAGAGCGGTGCTGATATTTCCATCTTTATACAGATAGCGGTTTAGATAATTCCTTCTTAATACAGATGGCGGTGTAGATATTTATATGTTCAAACAGATGGCGGTGCAGATATTTCCATGTTCATACAGATGGTGGTGTAGATATTTCCATGTTTATAGATATAGCGGTGTAGTTATTTCCATGTGTAAAGAGATAGCTGTGTAGATATTTCCATGTATATGCAGATAGCTTTGTAGATATTTCCGTTTTCATGCAGATAGCGGTGTAGATATTTACATGTTCAAACAGATAGCGGTGTAGATATTTCCATGTTCATTCAGATAGCTTTGTAGATATTTCCATGTTCATGCAGATAGCGGTGTAGATATTTCCATGTTCATACAGATAGCGGTGTAGATATTTCCATGTTCATACAGATAGCGGTGTAGATATTTCCATGTTTATACAGATAGCGGTGCTGATATTTCCATGTTTATACAGGTAGCGGTGTAGATATTTCCAAGTTTATACAGATAGCGGTGTAGATATTTCCATGTTTATACAGATAGCGGTGTAGATATTTCCATGTTTATACAGATAGCGGTGTAGATATCTCCATCTTAATACAGATGGCGGTGTAGATATTTATAAGTTCATACAGATGGCGGTGCAGATATTTCCATGTTCATACAGATGGCGGTGTAGATATTTCCATGTTCATACAGATAGCGGTGTAGTTATTTCCATGTGTAAAGAGATAGCTGTGTAGATATTTCCATGTATATGCAGATAGCAGTGTAGATATTTCCATTTTCATGCAGATAGCGGTGTAGATATTTCCATGTTCAAACAGATAGCGCTGTAGATATTTCCATGTTCATACAGATAGCGGTGCAGATATTTCCATGTTCATACAGATAGCAGTGTATATATTTCCATGTTTATACAGATAGCGGTGAAGAAGTATGCATGTTTACACAGATAGCGGTGTAGATATTTCCATGTTCATCCAGATGGCTGTGTAGATATATCCATGTTCGTACAGATGGCGGTGAAGATATTTCCATGTTCATACAGATAGCGGTGTAGATATTTCCATGTTAATACAGATAGCGGTGTAGCTATTTCCATGTTCATACAGATAGCGGTGTAGATATTTCCATGTTCATCCAGATGGCTGTGTAGATATATCCGTGTTCATACAGATGGCGGTGTAGATATCTCCATGTTCATACAGATAGAGGGGCTGATATTTCCATGTTCATACAGATAGCGGTGCTGATATTTCCATGTTTATACAGATAGCGGTGTAGATATTTCCATGTTTATTCAGATAGCGGTGTAGATATCTCCATCTTAATACAGATAGCGGTGTAGATATTTATATGTTCATACAGATGGCGGTGCAGATATTTCCATGTTCATACAGATGGCGGTGTAGATATTTCCATGTTCATACAGATAGCGGTGTAGTTATTTCCATGTGTAAAGAGATAGCTGTGTAGATATTTCCATGTATATGCAGATAGCAGTGTAGATATTTCCATTTTCATGCAGATAGTCGTGTAGATATTTCCATGTTCAAACAGATAGCGGTGTAGATATTTCCATGTTCATACAGATAGCGGTGCAGATATTTCCATGTTCATACAGATAGCGGTGTAGATATTTCCATGTTTATACAGATAGCGGTGAAGTTGTATGTATGTTTACACAGATAGCGGTGTAGATATTTCCATGTTCATACAGATAGCGGTGTAGATATTTCCATGTTCATCCAGATGGCTGTGTAGATATATCCATGTTCATACAGATAGCGGTGTAGATATTTCCATGTTCATTCAGATACTGGTGTAGATATTTCCATGTTCATACAGATAGTGGTGTAGCTATTTCCAAGTTCATACAGATAGCGGTGTAGATATTTCCATGTTCGTACAGATAGCGTTGTAGATATTTCCATGTTCCTCCAGATGGCTGTGTAGATATATCCATGTTCATACAGATGGCGGTGTAGATATCTCCATGTTCCTACAGATAGCGGTGCTGATATTTCCATGTTTATACAGGTAGCGGTGTAGAAATTTCCATGTTTATCCAGATAGCGGTGTAGATATTTCCATGTTTATATAGATAGCGGTGTAGATATTTTCAGGTTTATACAGATAGCGGTGTAGATATCTCCATCTTAATACAGATGGCGGTGTAGATATTTATATGTTCATACAGATGGCGGTGTAGATATTTCCATGTTCATCCAGATGGCTCTGTAGATATATCCATGTTCTTACAGATGGCGGTGAAGATATTTCCTTGTTCATACAGATAGCGGTGTAGATATTTCCATGTTCATACAGATAGCGGTGTGGATATTTCCATGTTCATCCAGAGGGCTGTGTAGATATATCCATGTTCATACTGATAGCGGTGTAGATATTTCCATGTTCATACAGATAGCAGTGTAGATATTTCCATGTTCATACAGATAGCGGTGTAGATATTTCCATGTTCATACAGATAGCGGTGCTGATATTTCCATGTTTATACAGGTAGCTGTGTAGCTATTTCCATGTTCATACAGAGAGCGGTGTAGATATTTCCACGTTCATACAGATAGATGTATGCATGTTTACACAGATAGCAGTGTAGATATTTCCATGTTCATGCAGATAGCGGTGTAGATATTTCCATGTTCATCCAGATGGCTGTGTAGATATATCCATGTTCATGCTGATAGCAGTGTAGATATTTCCATGTTCCTACAGATAGTGGTGTAGATATGTCCATGTTCATACAGATAGCAGTGTATCTATTTACATGTTCATACAGATAGCGGTGTTGATATTTCCATGTTTATTCAGATAGCGGTGTAGATATCTCCATCTTAATACAGATGGCGGTGTAGATATTTATATGTTCATACAGGTGGCGGTGCAGATATTTCCATGTTCATACAGATGGCGGTGTAGATATTTCCATGTTCATACAGATATCGGTGTAGATATTTCCATGTTCATACAGATAGCGGTGTAGCTATTTCCATTTTCGTACACATAACGGGGTAGCTATTTCCATGTTCATACAGATAGCAGTGTAGATATTTCCATGTTCATACAGATAGCGGTTTAGATATTTCCATGTTCATACAGAGAGCGGTGCTGATATTTCCATCTTTATACAGATAGCGGTTTATATAATTCCTTCTTAATACAGATGGCGGTGTAGATATTTATATGTTCAAACAGATGGCGGTGCAGATATTTCCATGTTCATACAGATGGTGGTGTAGATATTTCCATGTTTATAGATATAGCGGTGTAGTTATTTCCATGTGTAAAGAGATAGCTGTGTAGATATTTCCATGTATATGCAGATAGGTTTGTAGATATTTCCGTTTTCATGCAGATAGCGGTGTAGATATTTACGTGTTCAAACAGATAGCGGTGTAGATATTTCCATGTTCATTCAGATAGCTTTGTAGATATTTCCATGTTCATGCAGATAGCGGTGTAGATATTTCCATGTTCATACAGATAGCGGTGTAGATATTTCCATGTTCATACAGATAGCGGTGTAGATATTTCCATGTTTATACAGATAGCGGTGCTGATATTTCCATGTTTATACAGGTAGCGGTGTATATATTTCCAAGTTTATACAGATAGCGGTGTAGATATTTCCATGTTTATACAGATAGCGGTGTAGATATTTCCATGTTTATACAGATAGCGGTGTAGATATCTCCATCTTAATACAGATGGCGGTGTAGATATTTATATGTTCATACAGATGGCGGTGCAGATATTTCCATGTTCATACAGATGGCGGTGTAGATATTTCCATGTTCATACAGATAGCGGTGTAGTTATTTCCATGTGTAAAGAGATAGCTGTGTAGATATTTCCATGTATATGCAGATAGCAGTGTAGATATTTCCATTTTCATGCAGATAGCGGTGTAGATATTTCCATGTTCAAACAGATAGCGGTGTAGATATTTCCATGTTCATACAGATAGCGGTGCAGATATTTCCATGTTCATACAGATAGCAGTGTATATATTTCCATGTTTATACAGATAGCGGTGAAGAAGTATGCATGTTTACACAGATAGCGGTGTAGATATTTCCATGTTCATCCAGATGGCTGTGTAGATATTTCCAAGTTCATACAGATAGCGGTGTACATATTTCCATGTTCATACAGATATCGGTGTGGATATTTCCATGTTCATCCAGAGGGCTGTGTAGATATATCCATGTTCATACTGATAGCGGTGTAGATATTTCCATGTTCATACAGATAGCGGTGTAGATATTTCCATGTTCATACAGATAGCGGTGCTGATATTTCCATGTTTATACAGGTAGCGGTGTAGCTATTTCCATGTTCATACAGAGAGCGGTGTAGATATTTCCACATTCATACAGATAGCGGTGTTGATATTTCCATGCTTATACAGATTGCGGTGAAGATGTATGCATGTTTACACAGATAGCAGTGTAGATATTTCCATGTTCATGCAGATAGCGGTGTAGATATTTCCATGTTCATCCAGATGGCTGTGTAGATATATCCATGTTCATGCTGATAGCGGTGTAGATATTTCCATGTTCATACAGATAGCGGTGTAGTTATTTCCATGTGTAAAGAGATAGCTGTGTAGATATTTCCAAGTATATGCAGATAGCTGTGTATGTATTTCCATTTTCATGCAGATAGCGGTATAGATATTTCCATGTTCATACAGATAGCGGTGTAGATATTTCCATGTTCATAGAGATAGCGGTGTAGATACTTCCATGTTCATAGAGATAGAGGGGCTGATATTTCCATGTTCATACAGAGAGCGGTGCTGATATTTCCATGTTCATACAGATAGCGGTGTAGCTATTTCCATGTTCATCCAGATGGCTGTGTAGATATATCCATGTTCATACAGATATCGGTGTAGATATTTCCATGTTCATACAGATAGCGGTGTAGCTATTTCCATTTTCGTACACATAACGGGGTAGCTATTTCCATGTTCATACAGATAGCAGTGTAGATATTTCCATGTTCATACAGATAGCGGTTTAGATATTTCCATGTTCATACAGAGAGCGGTGCTGATATTTCCATCTTTATACAGATAGCGGTTTAGATAATTCCTTCTTAATACAGATGGCGGTGTAGATATTTATATGTTCAAACAGATGGCGGTGCAGATATTTCCATGTTCATACAGATGGTGGTGTAGATATTTCCATGTTTATAGATATAGCGGTGTAGTTATTTCCATGTGTAAAGAGATAGCTGTGTAGATATTTCCATGTATATGCAGATAGCTTTGTAGATATTTCCGTTTTCATGCAGATAGCGGTGTAGATATTTACATGTTCAAACAGATAGCGGTGTAGATATTTCCATGTTCATTCAGATAGCTTTGTAGATATTTCCATGTTCATGCAGATAGCGGTGTAGATATTTCCATGTTCATACAGATAGTGGTGTAGATATTTCCATGTTCATACAGATAGCGGTGTAGATATTTCCATGTTTATACAGATAGCGGTGCTGATATTTCCATGTTTATACAGGTAGCGGTGTAGATATTTCCAAGTTTATACAGATAGCGGTGTAGATATTTCCATGTTTATACAGATAGCGGTGTAGATATTTCCATGTTTATACAGATAGCGGTGTAGATATCTCCATCTTAATACAGATGGCGGTGTAGATATTTATAAGTTCATACAGATGGCGGTGCAGATATTTCCATGTTCATACAGATGGCGGTGTAGATATTTCCATGTTCATACAGATAGCGGTGTAGTTATTTCCATGTGTAAAGAGATAGCTGTGTAGATATTTCCATGTATATGCAGATAGCAGTGTAGATATTTCCATTTTCATGCAGATAGCGGTGTAGATATTTCCATGTTCAAACAGATAGCGCTGTAGATATTTCCATGTTCATACAGATAGCGGTGCAGATATTTCCATGTTCATACAGATAGCAGTGTATATATTTCCATGTTTATACAGATAGCGGTGAAGAAGTATGCATGTTTACACAGATAGCGGTGTAGATATTTCCATGTTCATCCAGATGGCTGTGTAGATATATCCATGTTCGTACAGATGGCGGTGAAGATATTTCCATGTTCATACAGATAGCGGTGTAGATATTTCCATGTTAATACAGATAGCGGTGTAGCTATTTCCATGTTCATACAGATAGCGGTGTAGATATTTCCATGTTCATCCAGATGGCTGTGTAGATATATCCGTGTTCATACAGATGGCGGTGTAGATATCTCCATGTTCATACAGATAGAGGGGCTGATATTTCCATGTTCATACAGATAGCGGTGCTGATATTTCCATGTTTATACAGATAGCGGTGTAGATATTTCCATGTTTATTCAGATAGCGGTGTAGATATCTCCATCTTAATACAGATAGCGGTGTAGATATTTATATGTTCATACAGATGGCGGTGCAGATATTTCCATGTTCATACAGATGGCGGTGTAGATATTTCCATGTTCATACAGATAGCGGTGTAGTTATTTCCATGTGTAAAGAGATAGCTGTGTAGATATTTCCATGTATATGCAGATAGCAGTGTAGATATTTCCATTTTCATGCAGATAGTCGTGTAGATATTTCCATGTTCAAACAGATAGCGGTGTAGATATTTCCATGTTCATACAGATAGCGGTGCAGATATTTCCATGTTCATACAGATAGCGGTGTAGATATTTCCATGTTTATACAGATAGCGGTGAAGTTGTATGTATGTTTACACAGATAGCGGTGTAGATATTTCCATGTTCATACAGATAGCGGTGTAGATATTTCCATGTTCATCCAGATGGCTGTGTAGATATATCCATGTTCATACAGATAGCGGTGTAGATATTTCCATGTTCATTCAGATACTGGTGTAGATATTTCCATGTTCATACAGATAGTGGTGTAGCTATTTCCAAGTTCATACAGATAGCGGTGTAGATATTTCCATGTTCGTACAGATAGCGTTGTAGATATTTCCATGTTCCTCCAGATGGCTGTGTAGATATATCCATGTTCATACAGATGGCGGTGTAGATATCTCCATGTTCCTACAGATAGCGGTGCTGATATTTCCATGTTTATACAGGTAGCGGTGTAGAAATTTCCATGTTTATCCAGATAGCGGTGTAGATATTTCCATGTTTATATAGATAGCGGTGTAGATATTTTCAGGTTTATACAGATAGCGGTGTAGATATCTCCATCTTAATACAGATGGCGGTGTAGATATTTATATGTTCATACAGATGGCGGTGTAGATATTTCCATGTTCATCCAGATGGCTCTGTAGATATATCCATGTTCTTACAGATGGCGGTGAAGATATTTCCTTGTTCATACAGATAGCGGTGTAGATATTTCCATGTTCATACAGATAGCGGTGTGGATATTTCCATGTTCATCCAGAGGGCTGTGTAGATATATCCATGTTCATACTGATAGCGGTGTAGATATTTCCATGTTCATACAGATAGCAGTGTAGATATTTCCATGTTCATACAGATAGCGGTGTAGATATTTCCATGTTCATACAGATAGCGGTGCTGATATTTCCATGTTTATACAGGTAGCTGTGTAGCTATTTCCATGTTCATACAGAGAGCGGTGTAGATATTTCCACGTTCATACAGATAGATGTATGCATGTTTACACAGATAGCAGTGTAGATATTTCCATGTTCATGCAGATAGCGGTGTAGATATTTCCATGTTCATCCAGATGGCTGTGTAGATATATCCATGTTCATGCTGATAGCAGTGTAGATATTTCCATGTTCCTACAGATAGTGGTGTAGATATGTCCATGTTCATACAGATAGCAGTGTATCTATTTACATGTTCATACAGATAGCGGTGTTGATATTTCCATGTTTATACAGATAGCGGTGTTGGTATTTCCATGTTTATAAAGATAGCGGTGTAGATATTTCCAAGTTTATACAGATAGCGGTGTAGATATCTCCATCTAAATACAGATGGCGGTGTAGATATTTATATGTTTATACAGATGGTGGTGCAGATATTTCCATGTTCATACAGATGGCAGTGTAGATATTTCCGTGTTTATAGAGATAGCGGTGTAGTTATTTCCATGTGTAAAGAGATAGCTTTGTAGATATTTCCATGTATATGCAGATAGCTGTGTAGATATTTATATTTTCATGCAGATAGCGGTTTAGATATTTCCATGTTCGTACAGATAGCGGTGTAGATATTTCCATGTTCATACAGAGAGCGTTGTAGATATTTCCATGTTTATACAGATAGCGGTGAAGATATATGCATGTTTACACAGATAGCGGTGTAGATATTTCCATGTTCATACAGATAGCGGTGTAGATATTTCAATGTTCATACTGATAGCGGTTTAGATATTTCCTTCTTAATACAGATGGCGGTGTAGATATTTATATGTTCATACAGATGGTGGTGCAGATATTTCCATGTTCATACAGATGGCGGTGTAGGTATTTCCATGTTTATAGATTTAGCGGTGTAGTTATTTCCATGTGTAAAGAGATAGCTGTGTAGATGTTTCCATTATATGCAGATAGCTTTGTAGATATTTCCATTTTCATGCAGATAGCGGTGTAGATATTTACATGTTCAATCAGATAGCGGTGTAGATATTTCCATGTTCATTCAGATAGTGGTGTAGACATTTCCAGGTTCATACAGATAGCGGTGCTGATATTTCCGTGTTTATACAGGTAGCGGTGTAGATATTTCCATGTTTATACAGATGGGGTTGTAGATATTTCCATGTTCATCCAGATGGCTCTGTAGATATATCCATGTTCGTACAGATGGCGGTGAAGATATTTCCATGTTCATACAGATAGCGGTGTAGATATTTCCATGTTCATACAGATAGCGGTGTAGATATTTCCATGTTCATACAGATAGCGGTGTAGCTATTTCCATGTTCATACAGATAGCGGTGTAGATATTTCCATGTTCATCCAGATGGCTGTTTAGATATATCCGTGTTCATACAGATGGCGGTGTAGATATCTCCATGTTCATACAGATAGAGGGGCTGATATTTCCATGTTCATACAGATAGCGGTGCTGATATTTCCATGTTTATACAGATAGCGGTGTAGATATTTCCATGTTTATTCAGATAGCGGTGTAGATATCTCCATCTTAATACAGATGGCGGTGTAGATATTTATATGTTCATACAGGTGGCGGTGCAGATATTTCCATGTTCATACAGATGGCGGTGTAGATATTTCCATGTTCATACAGATATCGGTGTAGATATTTCCATGTTCATACAGATAGCGGTGTAGCTATTTCCATTTTCGTACACATAACGGGGTAGCTATTTCCATGTTCATACAGATAGCAGTGTAGATATTTCCATGTTCATACAGATAGCGGTTTAGATATTTCCATGTTCATACAGAGAGCGGTGCTGATATTTCCATCTTTATACAGATAGCAGTTTAGATAATTCCTTCTTAATACAGATGGCGGTGTAGATATTTATATGTTCAAACAGATGGCGGTGCAGATATTTCCATGTTCATACAGATGGTGGTGTAGATATTTCCATGTTTATAGATATAGCGGTGTAGTTATTTCCATGTGTAAAGAGATAGCTGTGTAGATATTTCCATGTATATGCAGATAGGTTTGTAGATATTTCCGTTTTCATGCAGATAGCGGTGTAGATATTTACGTGTTCAAACAGATAGCGGTGTAGATATTTCCATGTTCATTCAGATAGCTTTGTAGATATTTCCATGTTCATGCAGATAGCGGTGTAGATATTTCCATGTTCATACAGATAGCGGTGTAGATATTTCCATGTTCATACAGATAGCGGTGTAGATATTTCCATGTTTATACAGATAGCGGTGCTGATATTTCCATGTTTATACAGGTAGCGGTGTAGATATTTCCAAGTTTATACAGATAGCGGTGTAGATATTTCCATGTTTATACAGATAGCGGTGTAGATATTTCCATGTTTATACAGATAGCGGTGTAGATATCTCCATCTTAATACAGATGGCGGTGTAGATATTCATATGTTCATACAGATGGCGGTGCAGATATTTCCATGTTCATACAGATGGCGGTGTAGATATTTCCATGTTCATACAGATAGCGGTGTAGTTATTTCCATGTGTAAAGAGATAGCTGTGTAGATATTTCCATGTATATGCAGATAGCAGTGTAGATATTTCCATTTTCATGCAGATAGCGGTGTAGATATTTCCATGTTCAAACAGATAGCGGTGTAGATATTTCCATGTTCATACAGATAGCGGTGCAGATATTTCCATGTTCATACAGATAGCAGTGTATATATTTCCATGTTTATACAGATAGCGGTGAAGAAGTATGCATGTTTACACAGATAGCGGTGTAGATATTTCCATGTTCATCCAGATGGCTGTGTAGATATTTCCAAGTTCATACAGATAGCGGTGTACATATTTCCATGTTCATACAGATATCGGTGTGGATATTTCCATGTTCATCCAGAGGGCTGTGTAGATATATCCATGTTCATACTGATAGCGGTGTAGATATTTCCATGTTCATACAGATAGCGGTGTAGATATTTCCATGTTCATACAGATAGCGGTGCTGATATTTCCATGTTTATACAGGTAGCGGTGTAGCTATTTCCATGTTCATACAGAGAGCGGTGTAGATATTTCCACATTCATACAGATAGCGGTGTTGATATTTCCATGCTTATACAGATTGCGGTGAAGATGTATGCATGTTTACACAGATAGCAGTGTAGATATTTCCATGTTCATGCAGATAGCGGTGTAGATATTTCCATGTTCATCCAGATGGCTGTGTAGATATATCCATGTTCATGCTGATAGCGGTGTAGATATTTCCATGTTCATACAGATAGCGGTGTAGTTATTTCCATGTGTAAAGAGATAGCTGTGTAGATATTTCCAAGTATATGCAGATAGCTGTGTATGTATTTCCATTTTCATGCAGATAGCGGTATAGATATTTCCATGTTCATACAGATAGCGGTGTAGATATTTCCATGTTCATAGAGATAGCGGTGTAGATACTTCCATGTTCATAGAGATAGAGGGGCTGATATTTCCATGTTCATACAGAGAGCGGTGCTGATATTTCCATGTTTATACAGATAGCGGTGTAGGTATTTCCATGTTTATACAGATAGCGGTGTAGATATTTCCAAGTTTATACAGATAGCGGTGTAGATATCTCCATCATAATACAGATGGCGGTGTAGATATTTATATGTTTATACAGATGGCGGTGCAGATATTTCCATGTTCATACAGATGGCGGTGTAGATATTTCCATGTTCATACAGATAGCAGTGTAGTTATTTCCATGTGTAAAGAGATCGCTGTGTAGATATTTCCATGTATATGCAGATAGCTGTGTAGGTATTTCCATTTTCAAGCAGATAGCGGTGTATGTATTTCCCTCTTCAAACAGATAGCGGTGTAGATATTTCCATGTTTATACAGATAGCGGTGAAGATGTATGCATGTTTACACAGATATCGGTGTGGATATTTCCATGTTCATCCAGAGGGCTGTGTAGATATATCCATGTTCATACTGATAGCGGTGCAGATATTTCCATGTTCATACAGATGGCGGTGTAGATATTTCCGTGTTTATAGAGATAGCGGTGTAGTTATTTCCATGTGTAAAGAGATAGCTTTGTAGATATTTCCATGTATATGCAGATAGCTGTGTAGATATTTCTATTTTCATGCAGATAGCCGTTTAGATATTTCCATGTTCGTACAGATAGCGGTGTAGATATTTCCATGTTTATTCAGATAGCGGTGTAGATATCTCCATCTTAATACAGATGGCGGTGTAGATATTTACATGTTCATACAGATGGCGGTGCAGATATTTCCATGTTCATACAGATGGCGGTGTAGATATTTCCATGTTCATACAGATAGCGGTGTAGTTATTTCCATGTGTAAAGAGATAGCTGTGTAGGTATTTCCATGAATATGCAGATAGCTGTGTAGATATTTCCATTTTCAAGCAGATAGCGGTGTATGTATTTCCATCTTCAAACAGATAGCGGTGTAGATATTTCCATGTTCAAACAGATAGCGGTGTAGATATTTCCATGTTTATACAGATAGCGGTGAAGGTGTATGCATGTTTACACAGATATCGGTGTGGATATTTCCATGTTCATCCAGAGGGCTGTGTAGATATATCCATGTTCATACAGATAGCGGTGTAGATATTTCCATGTTCACACAGATAGCAGTGTAGATATTTCCATGTTCATACAGATAGCGGTGTAGATATTTCCATGTTCATACAGATAGCGGTGCTGATATTTCCATGTTTATACAGGTAGCGGTGTAGATATTTCCATGTTCATTCAGATAGTGGTGTAGACATTTCCAGGTTCATACAGATAGCGGTGCTATTTCCGTGTTTATACAGGTAGCGGTGTAGATATTTCCATGTTTATACAGATGGGGTTGTAGATATTTCCATGTTCATCCAGATGGCTCTGTAGATATATCCATGTTCGTACAGATGGCGGTGAAGATATTTCCATGTTCATACAGATAGCGGTGTAGATATTTCCATGTTCATACAGATAGCGGTGTAGATATTTCCATGTTCATACAGATAGCGGTGTAGCTTTTTCCATGTTCCTACAGATAGCGGTGTAGATATTTCCATGTTCATCCAGAGGGCTGTGTAGATATATCCGTGTTCATACAGATGGCGGTGTAGATATCTCCATGTTCATACAGATAGAGGGGCTGATATTTCCATGTTCATACAGATAGCGGTGTAGATATTTCCATGTTTATACAGATAGCGGTGAAGATGTATGTATGTTTACACAGATAGCGGTGTAGATATTTCCATGTTCATACAGATAGCGGTGTAGATATTTCCATGTTCATCCAGATGGCTGTGTAGATATATCCATGTTCATACAGATAGCGGTGTAGATATCTCCATGTTCATTCAGATAGTGGTGTAGATATTTCCATGTTCATACAGATAGTGTTGTAGCTATTTCCATGTTCATACAGATAGCGGTGTAGATATTTCCATGTTTGTACAGATAGCGTTGTAGATATTTCCATGTTCCTCCAGATGGCTGTGTAGATATATCCATGTTCATACAGATGGCGGTGTAGATATCTCCATGTTCCTACAGATAGCGGTGCTGATATTTCCATGTTTATACAGGTAGCGGTGTAGAAATTTCCATGTTTATCCAGATAGCGGTGTAGATATTTCCATGTTTATATAGATAGCGGTGTAGATATTTTCAGGTTTATACAGATAGCGGTGTAGATATCTCCATCTTAATACAGATGGCGGTGTAGATATTTATATGTTCATACAGATGGCGGTGTAGATATTTCCGTGTTCATCCAGATGGCTCTGTAGATATATCCATGTTCGTACAGATGGCGGTGAAGATATTTCCTTGTTCATACAGATAGCGGTGTAGATATTTCCATGTTCATACAGATAGCGGTGTAGCTATTTCCATGTTCATCCAGATGGCTGTGTAGATATATCCATGTTCATACAGATATCGGTGTAGATATTTCCATGTTCATACAGATAGCGGTGTAGCTATTTCCATTTTCATACACATAACGGGGTAGCTATTTCCATGTTCATACAGATAGCAGTGTAGATATTTCCATGTTCATACAGATAGCGGTTTAGATATTTCCATGTTCATACAGAGAGCGGTGCTGATATTTCCATCTTTATACAGATAGTGGTTTAGATATTTCCTTCTTATTACAGATGGCGGTGTAGATATTTATATGTTCAAACAGATGGCGGTGCAGATATTTCCATGTTCATACAGATGGTGGTGTAGATATTTCCATGTTTATAGATATAGCGGTGTAGTTATTTCCATTTGTAAAGAGATAGCTGTGTAGATATTTCCATGTATATGCAGATAGCTTTGTAGATATTTCCATTTTCATGCAGATAGCGGTGTAGATATTTAAATGTTCAAACAGATAGCGGTGTAGATATTTCCATGTTCATTCAGATAGCTTTGTAGATATTTCCATGTTCATACAGATAGCGGTGTAGATATTTCCATGTTCATACAGATAGCGGTGTAGATATTTCCATGTTCATACAGATAGCGGTGTAGATATTTCCATGTTCATACAGATAGCGGTGCTGATATTTCCATGTTTATACAGGTAGCGGTGTAGATATTTCCATGTTTATACAGATAGCGGTGTAGATATTTCCATGTTTATACAGATTGCGGTGTAGATATTTCCATGTTTATACAGATAGCGGTGTAGATATCTCCATCTTAATACAGATGGCGGTGTAGATATTTATATGTTCATACAGATGGCTGTGCAGATATTTCCATGTTCATACAGATGGCGGTGTAGATATTTCCATGTTCATACAGATAGCGCTGTAGTTATTTCCATGTGTAAAGAGATAGCTGTGTAGATATTTCCATGTATATGCAGATAGCAGTGTAGATATTTCCATTTTCATGCAGATAGCGGTGTAGATATTTCCATGTTCAAACAGATAGCGGTGTAGATATTTCCATGTTCATACAGATAGCGGTGCAGATATTTCCATGTTCATGCAGATAGCAGTGTATATATTTCCATGTTTATACAGATAGCGGTGAAGAAGTATGCATGTTTACACAGATAGCGGTGTAGATATTTCCATGTTCATCCAGATGGCTGTGTAGATATATCCAAGTTCATACAGATAGCGGTGTAGATATTTCCATGTTCATACAGATAGCGGTGTAGATATTTCCATGTTCATCCAGATGGCTGTGTAGATATATCCATGTTCATTCAGATAGCGGTGTAGATATTTCCATGTTCATACAGATAGCGGTGTAGCTATTTCCATGTTCATACAGATAACGGTGTAGCTATTTCCATGTTCATACAGATAGCAGTGTAGATATTTCCATGTTCATACAGATAGCGGTGTAGATATCTCCATTTTCATACAGAGAGCGGTGCAGATATTTCCATGTTTATACAGGCAGCGGTGTAGATATTTCCATGTTTATACAGATAGCGGTTTAGATATTTCCTTCATAATACAGATGGCCGTGTAGATATTTATATGTTCATACAGATGGCGGTGCAGATATTTCCATGTTCATACAGATGGCGGTGTAGATATTTCCATGTTTATAGAGATAGCGGTGTAGTTATTTCCATGTGTAAAGAGATAGCTGTGTAGATATTTCCATGTATATGCAGATAGCTTTGTAGATATTTCCATTTTCATGCAGATAGCGGTGTAGATATTTACATGTTCAATCAGATAGCGGTGTAGATATTTCCATGTTCATTCAGAGAGCGGTGTAGACATTTCCAGGTTCATACAGATAGCGGTGCAGATATTTCCGTGTTTATACAGGTAGCGGTGTAGATATTTCCATGTTTATACAGATGGGGTTGTAGATATTTCCATGTTCATCCAGATGGCTCTGTAGATATATCCATGTTCGTACAGATGGCGGTGAAGATATTTCCATGTTCATACAGATAGCGGTGAAGATATTTCCATGTTTATACAGATAGCGGTGTAGATATTTCCATGTTTATACAGATAGCGGTGTAGATATCTCCATCTTAATACAGATGGCGGTGTAGATATTTATATGTTCATACAGATGGCTGTGCAGATATTTCCATGTTCATACAGATGGCGGTGTAGATATTTCCATGTTCATACAGATAGCGCTGTAGTTATTTCCATGTGTAAAGAGATAGCTGTGTAGATATTTCCATGTATATGCAGATAGCAGTGTAGATATTTCCATTTTCATGCAGAGAGCGGTGTAGATATTTCCATGTTCAAACAGATAGCGGTGTAGATATTTCCATGTTCATACAGATAGCGGTGCAGATATTTCCATGTTCATACAGATAGCAGTGTATATATTTCCATGTTTATACAGATAGCGGTGAAGAAGTATGCATGTTTACACAGATAGCGGTGTAGATATTTCCGTGTTCATCCAGATGGCTGTGTAGATATATCCAAGTTCATACAGATAGCGGTGTACATATTTCCATGTTCATACAGATATCGGTGTGGATATTTCCATGTTCATCCAGAGGGCTGTGTAGATATATCCATGTTCATACTGATAGCGGTGTAGATATTTCCATGTTCATACAGATAGCGGTGTAGATATTTCCATGTTCATACAGATAGCGGTGCTGATATTTCCATGTTTATACAGGTAGCGGTGTAGCTATTTCCATGTTCATACAGAGAGCGGTGTAGATATTTCCACATTCATACAGATAGCGGTGTTGATATTTCCATGCTTATACAGATTGCGGTGAAGATGTATGCATGTTTACACAGATAGCAGTGTAGATATTTCCATGTTCATGCAGATAGCGGTGTAGATATTTCCATGTTCATCCAGATGGCTGTGTGGATATATCCATGTTCATGCTGATAGCGGTGTAGATATTTCCATGTTCATACAGATAGCGGTGTAGTTATTTCCATGTGTAAAGAGATAGCTGTGTAGATATTTCCAAGTATATGCAGATAGCTGTGTATGTATTTCCATTTTCATGCAGATAGCGGTATAGATATTTCCATGTTCATACAGATAGCGGTGTAGATATTTCCATGTTCATAGAGATAGCGGTGTAGATACTTCCATGTTCATAGAGATAGAGGGGCTGATATTTCCATGTTCATACAGAGAGCGGTGCTGATATTTCCATGTTTATACAGATAGCGGTGTAGGTATTTCCATGTTTATACAGATAGCGGTGTAGATATTTCCAAGTTTATACAGATAGCGGTGTAGATATCTCCATCATAATACAGATGGCGGTGTAGATATTTATATGTTTATACAGATGGCGGTGCAGATATTTCCATGTTCATACAGATGGCGGTGTAGATATTTCCATGTTCATACAGATAGCGGTGTAGTTATTTCCATGTGTAAAGAGATAGCTGTGTAGATATTTCCATGTATATGCAGATAGCTGTGTAGGTATTTCCATTTTCAAGCAGATAGCGGTGTATGTATTTCCATCTTCAAACAGATAGCGGTGTAGATATTTCCATGTTCATACAGATAGCGGTGTAGATATTTCCATGTTTATACAGATAGCGGTGAAGATGTATGCATGTTTACACAGATATCGGTGTGGATATTTCCATGTTCATCCAGAGGGCTGTGTAGATATATCCATGTTCATACTGATAGCGGTGCAGATATTTCCATGTTCATACAGATGGCGGTGTAGATATTTCCGTGTTTATAGAGATAGCGGTGTAGTTATTTCCATGTGTAAAGAGATAGCTTTGTAGATATTTCCATGTATATGCAGATAGCTGTGTAGATATTTCTATTTTCATGCAGATAGCCGTTTAGATATTTCCATGTTCGTACAGATAGCGGTGTAGATATTTCCATGTTTATTCAGATAGCGGTGTAGATATCTCCATCTTAATACAGATGGCAGTGTAGATATTTACATGTTCATACAGATGGCGGTGCAGATATTTCCATGTTCATACAGATGGCGGTGTAGATATTTCCATGTTCATACAGATAGCGGTGTAGTTATTTCCATGTGTAAAGAGATAGCTGTGTAGGTATTTCCATGAATATGCAGATAGCTGTGTAGATATTTCCATTTTCAAGCAGATAGCGGTGTATGTATTTCCATCTTCAAACAGATAGCGGTGTAGATATTTCCATGTTCATACAGATAGCGGTGTAGATATTTCCATGTTTATACAGATAGCGGTGAAGGTGTATGCATGTTTACACAGATATCGGTGTGGATATTTCCATGTTCATCCAGAGGGCTGTGTAGATATATCCATGTTCATACAGATAGCGGTGTAGATATTTCCATGTTCATACAGATAGCAGTGTAGATATTTCCATGTTCATACAGATAGCGGTGTAGATATTTCCATGTTCATACAGATAGCGGTGCTGATATTTCCATGTTTATACAGGTAGCGGTGTAGATATTTCCATGTTCATTCAGATAGTGGTGTAGACATTTCCAGGTTCATACAGATAGCAGTGCTATTTCCGTGTTTATACAGGTAGCGGTGTAGATATTTCCATGTTTATTCAGATGGGGTTGTAGATATTTCCATGTTCATCCAGATGGCTCTGTAGATATATCCATGTTCGTACAGATGGCGGTGAAGATATTTCCATGTTCATACAGATAGCGGTGTAGATATTTCCATGTTCATACAGATAGCGGTGTAGATATTTCCATGTTCATACAGATAGCGGTGTAGCTTTTTCCATGTTCCTACAGATAGCGGTGTAGATATTTCCATGTTCATCCAGAGGGCTGTGTAGATATATCCGTGTTCATACAGATGGCGGTGTAGATATCTCCATGTTCATACAGATAGAGGGGCTGATATTTCCATGTTCATACAGATAGCGGTGCTGATATTTCCATGTTTATACAGATAGCGGTGTAGATATTTCCATGTTTATTCAGATAGCGGTGTAGATATCTCCATCTTAATACAGATGGTGGTGTAGATATTTATATGTTCATTCAGATGGCGGTGCAGATATTTCCATGTTCATACAGATGGCGGTGTAGATATTTCCATGTTCATACAGATAGCGGTGTAGATATTTCCATGTTCATACAGATAGCGGTGCTGATATTTCCATGTTTATACAGGTAGCGGTGTATATATTTCCATGTTTATACAGATAGCGGTGTAGATATTTCCATGTTTATACAGATAGCGGTGTAGATATTTCCATGTTTATACAGATATCGGTGTAGATATCTCCATCTTAATACAGATGGCGGTGTAGATATTTATATGTTCATACAGATGGCGGTGCAGATATTTCCATGTTCATACAGATGGCGGTGTAGATATTTCCATGTCCATACAGATAGCGGTGTAGTTATTTCCATGTGTAAAGAGATAGCTGTGTAGATATTTCCATGTATATGCAGATAGCAGTGTAGATATTTCCATTTTCATGCAGATAGCCGTGTAGATATTTCCATGTTCAAACAGATAGCGGTGTAGATATTTCCATGTTCATACAGATAGCGGTGCAGATATTTCCATGTTCATACAGATAGCGGTGTAGATATTTCCATGTTTATACAGATAGCGGTGAAGATGTATGTATGTTTACACAGATAGCGGTGTAGATATTTCCATGTTCATACAGATAGCGGTGTAGATATTTCCATGTTCATCCAGATGGCTGTGTAGATATATCCATGTTCATACAGATAGCGGTGTAGATATCTCCATGTTCATTCAGATAGTGGTGTAGATATTTCCATGTTCATACAGATAGTGGTGTAGCTATTTCCATGTTCATACAGATAGCGGTGTAGATATTTCCATGTTTGTACAGATAGCGTTGTAGATATTTCCATGTTCCTCCAGATGGCTGTGTAGATATATCCATGTTCATACAGATGGCGGTGTAGATATCTCCATGTTCCTACAGATAGCGGTGCTGATATTTCCATGTTTATACAGGTAGCGGTGTAGAAATTTCCATGTTTATCCAGATAGCGGTGTAGATATTTCCATGTTTATATAGATAGCGGTGTAGATATTTTCAGGTTTATACAGATAGCGGTGTAGATATCTCCATCTTAATACAGATGGCGGTGTAGATATTTATATGTTCATACAGATGGCGGTGTAGATATTTCCATGTTCATCCAGATGGCTCTGTAGATATATCCATGTTCGTACAGATGGCGGTGAAGATATTTCCTTGTTCATACAGATAGCGGTGTAGATATTTCCATGTTCATACAGATAGCGGTGTAGCTATTTCCATGTTCATCCAGATGGCTGTGTAGATATATCCATGTTCATACAGATATCGGTGTAGATATTTCCATGTTCATACAGATAGCGGTGTAGCTATTTCCATTTTCATACACATAACGGGGTAGCTATTTCCATGTTCATACAGATAGCAGTGTAGATATTTCCATGTTCATACAGATAGCGGTTTAGATATTTCCATGTTCATACAGAGAGCGGTGCTGATATTTCCATCTTTATACAGATAGTGGTTTAGATATTTCCTTCTTATTACAGATGGCGGTGTAGATGTTTATATGTTCAAACAGATGGCGGTGCAGATATTTCCATGTTCATACAGATGGTGGTGTAGATATTTCCATGTTTATAGATATAGCGGTGTAGTTATTTCCATTTGTAAAGAGATAGCTGTGTAGATATTTCCATGTATATGCAGATAGCTTTGTAGATATTTCCATTTTCATGCAGATAGCGGTGTAGATATTTAAATGTTCAAACAGATAGCGGTGTAGATATTTCCATGTTCATTCAGATAGCTTTGTAGATATTTCCATGTTCATACAGATAGCGGTGTAGATATTTCCATGTTCATACAGATAGCGGTGTAGATATTTCCATGTTCATACAGATAGCGGTGTAGATATTTCCATGTTCATACAGATAGCGGTGCTGATATTTCCATGTTTATACAGGTAGCGGTGTAGATATTTCCATGTTTATACAGATAGCGGTGTAGATATTTCCATGTTTATACAGATAGCGGTGTAGATATTTCCATGTTTATACAGATAGCGGTGTAGATATCTCCATCTTAATACAGATGGCGGTGTAGATATTTATATGTTCATACAGATGGCTGTGCAGATATTTCCATGTTCATACAGATGGCGGTGTAGATATTTCCATGTTCATACAGATAGCGCTGTAGTTATTTCCATGTGTAAAGAGATAGCTGTGTAGATATTTCCATGTATATGCAGATAGCAGTGTAGATATTTCCATTTTCATGCAGATAGCGGTGTAGATATTTCCATGTTCAAACAGATAGCGGTGTAGATATTTCCATCTTCATACAGATAGCGGTGCAGATATTTCCATGTTCATGCAGATAGCAGTGTATATATTTCCATGTTTATACAGATAGCGGTGAAGAAGTATGCATGTTTACACAGATAGCGGTGTAGATATTTCCATGTTCATCCAGATGGCTGTGTAGATATATCCAAGTTCATACAGATAGCGGTGTAGATATTTCCATGTTCATACAGATAGCGGTGTAGATATTTCCATGTTCATCCAGATGGCTGTGTAGATATATCCATGTTCATTCAGATAGCGGTGTAGATATTTCCATGTTCATACAGATAGCGGTGTAGCTATTTCCATGTTCATACAGATAACGGTGTAGCTATTTCCATGTTCATACAGATAGCAGTGTAGATATTTCCATGTTCATACAGATAGCGGTGTAGATATCTCCATTTTCATACAGAGAGCGGTGCAGATATTTCCATGTTTATACAGGCAGCGGTGTAGATATTTCCATGTTTATACAGATAGCGGTTTAGATATTTCCTTCTTAATACAGATGGCCGTGTAGATATTTATATGTTCATACAGATGGCGGTGCAGATATTTCCATGTTCATACAGATGGCGGTGTAGATATTTCCATGTTTATAGAGATAGCGGTGTAGTTATTTCCATGTGTAAAGAGATAGCTGTGTAGATATTTCCATGTATATGCAGATAGCTTTGTAGATATTTCCATTTTCATGCAGATAGCGGTGTAGATATTTACATGTTCAATCAGATAGCGGTGTAGATATTTCCATGTTCATTCAGAGAGCGGTGTAGACATTTCCAGGTTCATACAGATAGCGGTGCAGATATTTCCGTGTTTATACAGTTAGCGGTGTAGATATTTCCATGTTTATACAGATGGGGTTGTAGATATTTCCATGTTCATCCAGATGGCTCTGTAGATATATCCATGTTCGTACAGATGGCGGTGAAGATATTTCCATGTTCATACAGATAGCGGTGTAGATATTTCCATGTTCATACAGATATCGGTGTAGATATTTCCATGTTCATACAGATAGCGGTGTAGCTATTTCCATGTTCATACAGATAGCGGTGTAGATATTTCCATGTTCATCCAGATGGCTGTGTAGATATATCCGTGTTCATACAGATGGCGGTGTAGATATCTCCATGTTCATACAGATAGAGGGGCTGATATTTCCATGTTCATACAGATAGCGGTGCTGATATTTCCATGTTTATACAGATAGCGGTGTAGATATTTCCATGTTTATTCAGATAGCGGTGTAGATATCTCCATCTTAATACAGATAGCGGGGTAGATATTTATATGTTCATACAGATGGCGGTGCAGATATTTCCATGTTCATACAGATGGCGGTGTAGATATTTCCATGTTCATATAGATAGCTTTGTAGATATTTCCATGTTCATACAGATAGCGGTGTAGATATTTCCATGTTCATACAGATAGCGGTGTAGATATTTCCATGTTCATACAGATAGCGGTGTAGATATTTCCATGTTCATACAGATAGCGGTGCTGATATTTCCATGTTTATACAGGTAGCGGTGTAGATATTTCCATGTTTATACAGATAGCGGTGTAGATATTTCCATGTTTATACAGATAGCGGTGTAGATATTTCCATGTTTATACAGATACCGGTGTAGATATCTCCATCTTAATACAGATGGCGGTGTAGATATTTATATGTTCATACAGATGGCTGTGCAGATATTTCCATGTTCATACAGATGGCGGTGTAGATATTTCCATGTTCATACAGATAGCGCTGTAGTTATTTCCATGTGTAAAGAGATAGCTGTGTAGATATTTCCATGTATATGCAGATAGCAGTGTAGATATTTCCATTTTCATGCAGATAGCGGTGTAGATATTTCCATGTTCAAACAGATAGCGGTGTAGATATTTCCATGTTCATACAGATAGCGGTGCAGATATTTCCATGTTCATACAGATAGCAGTGTATATATTTCCATGTTTATACAGATAGCGGTGAAGAAGTATGCATATTTACACAGATAGCGGTGTAGATATTTCCATGTTCATCCAGATGGCTGTGTAGATATATCCAAGTTCATACAGATAGCGGTGTAGATATTTCCATGTTCATACAGATAGCGGTGTAGATATTTCCATGTTCATCCAGATGGCTGTGTAGATATATCCATGTTCATTCAGATAGCGGTGTAGATATTTCCATGTTCATACAGATCGCGGTGTAGCTATTTCCATGTTCATACAGATAGCAGTGTAGATATCTCCATGTTCATACAGATAGCGGTGTAGATATCTCCATTTTCATACAGAGAGCGGTGCAGATATTTCCATGTTGATACAGGCAGCGGTGTAGATATTTCCATGTTTATACAGATAGCGGTTTAGATATTTCCTTCTTAATACAGATGGCCGTGTAGATATTTATATGTTCATACAGATGGCGGTGCAGATATTTCCATGTTCATACAGATGGCGGTGTAGATATTTCCATGTTTATAGAGATAGCGGTGTAGTTATTTCCATGTGTAAAGAGATAGCTGTGTAGATATTTCCATGTATATGCAGATAGCTTTGTAGATATCTCCATTTTCATGCAGATAGCGGTGTAGATATTTACATGTTCAATCAGATAGCGGTGTAGATATTTCCATGTTCATTCAGAGAGCGGTGTAGACATTTCCAGGTTCATACAGATAGCGGTGCAGATATTTCCGTGTTTATACAGGTAGCGGTGTAGATATTTCCATGTTTATACAGATGGGGTTGTAGATATTTCCATGTTCATCCAGATGGCTCTGTAGATATATCCATGTTCGTACAGATGGCGGTGAAGATATTTCCATGTTCATACAGATAGTGGTGTAGATATTTCCATGTTCATACAGATAGCGGTGTAGATATTTCCATGTTAATACAGATAGCGGTGTAGCTATTTCCATGTTCATACAGATAGCGGTGTAGATATTTCCATGTTCATCCAGATGGCTGTGTAGATATATCAGTGTTCATACAGATGGCGGTGTAGATATCTCCATGTTCATACAGATAGAGGGGCTGATATTTCCATGTTCATACAGATAGCGGTGCTGATATTTCCATGTTTATACAGATAGCGGTGCATATATTTCCATGTTTATTCAGATAGCGGTGTAGATATCTCCATCTTAATACAGATAGCGGGGTAGATATTTATATGTTCATACAGATGGCGGTGCAGATATTTCCATGTTCATACAGATGGCGGTGTAGATATTTCCATGTTCATACAGATAGCGGTGTAGATATCTCCATGTTCATACAGATAGCGGTGCTGATATTTCCATGTTTATACAGGTAGCGGTGTAGATATTTCCATGTTTATACAGATAGCGGTGTAGATATTTCCATGTTTATACAGATAGCGGTGTAGATATTTCCATGTTTATACAGATAGCGGTGTAGATATCTCCATCTTAATACAGATGGCGGTGTAGATATTTATATGTTCATACAGATGGCGGTGCAGATATTTCCATGTTCATACAGATGGCGGTGTAGATATTTCCATGTTCATACAGATAGCGGTGTAGTTATTTCCATGTGTAAAGAGATAGCTGTGTAGATATTTCCATGTATATGCAGATAGCAGTGTAGATATTTCCATTTTCATGCAGATAGCCGTGTAGATATTTCCATGTTCAAACAGATAGCGGTGTAGATATTTCCATGTTCATACAGATAGCGGTGCAGATATTTCCATGTTCATACAGATAGCGGTGTAGATATTTCCATGTTTATACAGATAGCGGTGAAGATGTATTTATGTTTACACAGATAGCGGTGTAGATATTTCTATGTTCATACAGATAGCGGTGTAGATATTTCCATGTTCATCCAGATGGCTGTGTAGATATATCCATGTTCATACTGATGGCGGTGTAGATATCTCCATGTTCCTACAGATAGCGGTGCTGATATTTCCATGTTTATACAGGTAGCGGTGTAGATATTTCCATGTTTATACAGATAGCGGTGTAGATATTTCCATGTTTATACAGATAGCGGTGTAGATATTTGCATGTTTATACAGATAGCGGTGTAGTTATTTCCATGTGTAAAGAGATAGCTGTGTAGATATTTCCATGTATATGCAGATAGCTTTGTAGATATTTCCATTTTCATGCAGATAGCGGTGTAGATATTTACATGTTCAAACAGATAGCGGTGTAGATATTTAAATGTTCATTCAGATAGTGGTGTAGACATTTCCAGGTTCATACAGATAGCGGTGCTATTTCCGTGTTTATACAGGTAGCGGTGTAGATATTTCCATGTTTATACAGATGGGGTTGTTGATATTTCCATGTTCATCCAGATGGCTCTGTAGATATATCCATGTTCGTACAGATGGCGGTGAAGATATTTCCATGTTCATACAGATAGCGGTGTAGATATTTCCATGTTCATACAGATAGCGGTGTAGATATTTCCATGTTCATACAGATAGCGGTGTAGCTTTTTCCATGTTCATACAGATAGCGGTGTAGATATTTCCATGTTCATCCAGATGGCTGTGTAGATATATCCGTGTTCATACAGATGGCGGTGTAGATATCTCCATGTTCATACAGATAGAGGGGCTGATATTTCCATGTTCATACAGATAGCGGTGCTGATATTTCCATGTTTATACAGATAGCGGTGTAGATATTTCCATGTTTATTCAGATAGCGGTGTAGATATCTCCATCTTAATACAGATGGCGGTGTAGATATTTATATGTTCATACAGATGGCGGTGCAGATATTTCCATGTTCATACAGATGGCGGTGTAGATATTTCCTTGTTCATACAGATAGCGGTGTAGATATTTCCATGTTCATACAGATAGCGGTGCTGATATTTCCATGTTTATACAGGTAGCGGTGTATATATTTCCATGTTTATACAGATAGCGGTGTAGATATTTCCATGTTTATACAGATAGCGGTGTAGATATTTCCATGTTTATACAGATAGCGGTGTAGATATCTCCATCTTAATACAGATGGCGGTGTAGATATTTATATGTTCATACAGATGGCGGTGCAGATATTTCCATGTTCATACAGATGGCGGTGTAGATATTTCCATGTTCATACAGATAGCGGTGTAGATATTTCCATGTTCATACAGATAGCGGTGTAGCTATTTCCATGTTCATACAGATAGCGGTGTAGATATTTCCATGTTCATCCAGATGGCTGTGTAGATATATCAGTGTTCATACAGATGGCGGTGTAGATATCTCCATGTTCATACAGATAGAGGGGCTGATATTTCCATGTTCATACAGATAGCGGTGCTGATATTTCCATGTTTATACAGATAGCGGTGTATATATTTCCATGTTTATTCAGATAGCGGTGTAGATATCTCCATCTTAATACAGATAGCGGGGTAGATATTTATAAGTTCATACAGATGGCGGTGCAGATATTTCCATGTTCATACAGATGGCGGTGTAGATATTTCCATGTTCATACAGATAGCGGTGTAGATATCTCCATGTTCATACAGATAGCAGTGCTGATATTTCCATGTTTATACAGGTAGCGGTGTAGATATTTCCATGTTTATACTGATAGCGGTGTAGATATTTCCATGTTTATACAGATAGCGGTGTAGATATTTCCATGTTTATACAGATAGCGGTGTAGATATCTCCATCTTAATACAGATGGCGGTGTAGATATTTATATGTTCATACAGATGGCGGTGCAGATATTTCCATGTTCATACAGATGGCGGTGTAGACATTTCCATGTTCATACAGATAGCGGTGTAGTTATTTCCATGTGTAAAGAGATAGCTGTGTAGATATTTCCATGTATATGCAGATAGCAGTGTAGATATTTCCATTTTCATGCAGATAGCCGTGTAGATATTTCCATGTTCAAACAGATAGCGGTGTAGATATTTCCATGTTCATACAGATAGCGGTGCAGATATTTCCATGTTCATACAGATAGCGGTGTAGATATTTCCATGTTTATACAGATAGCGGTGAAGATGTATTTATGTTTACACAGATAGCGGTGTAGATATTTCCATGTTCATACAGATAGCGGTGTAGATATTTCCATGTTCATCCAGATGGCTGTGTAGATATATCCATGTTCATACTGATGGCGGTGTAGATATCTCCATGTTCCTACAGATAGCGGTGCTGATATTTCCATGTTTATACAGGCAGCGGTGTAGATATTTCCATGTTTATACAGACAGCGGTGTAGATATTTCCATGTTTATACAGATAGCGGTGTAGATATTTGCATGTTTATACAGATAGCGGTGTAGTTATTTCCATGTGTAAAGAGATAGCTGTGTAGATATTTCCATGTATATGCAGATAGCTTTGTAGATATTTCCATTTTCGTGCAGATAGCGGTGTAGATATTTACATGTTCAATCAGATAGCGGTGTAGATATTTAAATGTTCATTCAGATAGTGGTGTAGACATTTCCAGGTTCATACAGATAGCGGTGCTATTTCCGTGTTTATACAGGTAGCGGTGTAGATATTTCCATGTTTATACAGATGGGGTTGTTGATATTTCCATGTTCATCCAGATGGCTCTGTAGATATATCCAAGTTCGTACAGATGGCGGTGAAGATATTTCCATGTTCATACAGATAGCGGTGTAGATATTTCCATGTTCATACAGATAGCGGTGTAGATATTTCCATGTTCATACAGATAGCGGTGTAGCTTTTTCCATGTTCATACAGATAGCGGTGTAGATATTTCCATGTTCATCCAGATGGCTGTGTAGATATATCCGTGTTCATACAGATGGCGGTGTAGATATCTCCATGTTCATACAGATAGAGGGGCTGATATTTCCATGTTCATACAGATAGCGGTGCTGATATTTCCATGTTTATACAGATAGCGGTGTAGATATTTCCATGTTTATTCAGATAGCGGTGTAGATATCTCCATCTTAATACAGATGGCGGTGTAGATATTTATATGTTCATACAGATGGCGGTGCAGATATTTCCATGTTCATACAGATGGCGGTGTAGATATTTCCTTGTTCATACAGATAGCGGTGTAGATATTTCCATGTTCATACAGATAGCGGTGCTGATATTTCCATGTTTATACAGGTAGCGGTGTATATATTTCCATGTTTATACAGATAGCGGTGTAGATATTTCCATGTTTATACAGATAGCGGTGTAGATATTTCCATGTTTATACAGATAGCGGTGTAGATATCTCCATCTTAATACAGATGGCGGTGTAGATATTTATATGTTCATACAGATGGCGGTGCAGATATTTCCATGTTCATACAGATGGCGGTGTAGATATTTCCATGTTCATACAGATAGCGGTGTAGTTATTTCCATGTGTAAAGAGATAGCTGTGTAGATATTTCCATGTATATGCAGATAGCAGTGTAGATATTTCCATTTTCATGCAGATAGCCGTGTAGATATTTCCATGTTCAAACAGATAGCGGTGTAGATATTTCCATGTTCATACAGATAGCGGTGCAGATATTTCCATGTTCATACAGATAGCGGTGTAGATATTTCCATGTTTATACAGGTAGCGGTAAAGATGTATGTATGTTTACACTGATAGCGGTGTAGATATTTCCATGTTCATACAGATAGCGGAGTAGATATTTCCATGTTCATCCAGATGGCTGTGTAGTTATATCCATGTTCATACAGATAGCGGTGTAGATATTTCCATGTTCATTCAGATACTGGTGTAGATATTTCCATGTTCATACAGATAGTGGTGTAGCTATTTCCATGTTCATACAGATAGCGGTGTAGATATTTCCATGTTCGTACAGATAGCGTTGTAGATATTTCCATGTTCCTCCAGATGGCTGTGTAGATATATCCATGTTCATACAGATGGCGGTGTAGATATCTCCATGTTCCTACAGATAGCGGTGCTGATATTTCCATGTTTATACAGGTAGCGGTGTAGAAATTTCCATGTTTATCCAGATAGCGGTGTAGATATTTCCATGTTTATATAGATAGTGGTGTAGATATTTTCAGGTTTATACAGATAGCGGTGTAGATATCTCCATCTTAATACAGATGGCGGTGTAGATATTTATATGTTCATACAGATGGCGGTGTAGATATTTCCATGTTCATCCAGATGGCTCTGTAGATATATCCATGTTCGTACAGATGGCGGTGAAGATATTTCCTTGTTCATACAGATAGCGGTGTAGATATTTCCATGTTCATACAGATAGCGGTGTAGCTATTTCCATGTTCATCCAGACGGCTGTGTAGATATATCCATGTTCATACAGATATCGGTGTAGATATTTCCATGTTCATACAGATAGCGGTGTAGCTATTTCCATTTTCATACACATAACGGAGTAGCTATTTCCATGTTCATACAGATAGCAGTGTAGATATTTCCATGTTCATACAGATAGCGGTTTAGATATTTCCATGTTCATACAGAGAGCGGTGCTGATATTCCCATCTTTATACAGATAGCGGTTTAGATATTTCCTTCTTATTACAGATGGCGGTGTAGATATTTATATGTTCAAACAGATGGCGGTGCAGATATTTCCATGTTCATACAGATGGTGGTGTAGATATTTCCATGTTTATAGATATAGTGGTGTAGTTATTTCCATGTGTAAAGAGATAGCTGTGTAGATATTTCCATGTATATGCAGATAGCTTTGTAGATATTTCCATTTTCATGCAGATAGCGGTGTAGATATTTAAATGTTCAAACAGATAGCGGTGTAGATATTTCCATGTTCATTCAGATAGCTTTGTAGATATTTCCATGTTCATACAGATAGCGGTGTAGATATTTCCATGTTCATACAGATAGCGGTGTAGATATTTCCATGTTCATACAGATAGCGGTGTAGATATTTCCATGTTCATACAGATAGCGGTGCTGATATTTCCATGTTTATACAGGTAGCGGTGTAGATATTTCCATGTTTATACAGATAGCGGTGTAGATATTTCCATGTTTATACAGATAGCGGTGTAGATATTTCCATGTTTATACAGATAGCGGTGTAGATATCTCCATCTTAATACAGATGGCGGTGTAGATATTTATATGTTCATACAGATGGCTGTGCAGATATTTCCATGTTCATACAGATGGCGGTGTAGATATTTCCATGTTCATACAGATAGCGCTGTAGTTATTTCCATGTGTAAAGAGATAGCTGTGTAGATATTTCCATGTATATGCAGATAGCAGTGTAGATATTTCCATTTTCATGCACATAGCAGTGTAGATATTTCCATGTTCAAACAGATAGCGGTGTAGATATTTCCATGTTCATACAGATAGCGGTGCAGATATTTCCATGTTCATACAGATAGCAGTGTATATATTTCCATGTTTATACAGATAGCGGTGAAGAAGTATGCATGTTTACACAGATAGCGGTGTAGATATTTCCATGTTCATCCAGATGGCTGTGTAGATATATCCAAGTTCATACAGATAGCGGTGTAGATATTTCCATGTTCATACAGATAGCGGTGTAGATATTTCCATGTTCATCCAGATGGCTGTGTAGATATATCCATGTTCATTCCGATAGAGGTGTAGATATTTCCATGTTCATACAGATAGCGGTGTAGCTATTTCCATGTTCATACAGATAACGGTGTAGCTATTTCCATGTTCATACAGATAGCAGTGTAGATATTTCCATGTTCATACAGATAGCGGTGTAGATATCTCCATTTTCATACAGAGAGCGGTGCAGATATTTCCATGTTTATACAGGCAGCGGTGTAGATATTTCCATGTTTATACAGATAGCGGTTTAGATATTTCCTTCTTAATACAGATGGCCGTGTAGATATTTATATGTTCATACAGATGGCGGTGCAGATATTTCCATGTTCATACAGATGGCGGTGTAGATATTTCCATGTTTATAGAGATAGCGGTGTAGTTATTTCCATGTGTAAAGAGATAGCTGTGTAGATATTTCCATGTATATGCAGATAGCTTTGTAGATATTTCCATTTTCATGCAGATAGCGGTGTAGATATTTACATGTTCAATCAGATAGCGGTGTAGATATTTCCATGTTCATTCAGATAGCGGTGTAGACATTTCCAGGTTCATACAGATAGTGGTGCAGATATTTCCGTGTTTATACAGGTAGCGGTGTAGATATTTCCATGTTTATACAGATGGGGTTGTAGATATTTCCATGTTCATCCAGATGGCTCTGTAGATATATCCATGTTCGTACAGATGGCGGTGAAGATATTTCCATGTTCATACAGATAGCGGTGTAGATATTTCCATGTTCATACAGATAGCGGTGTAGATATTTCCATGTTAATACAGATAGTGGTGTAGCTATTTCCATGTTCATACAGATAGCGGTGTAGATATTTCCATGTTCATCCAGATGGCTGTGTAGATATATCCGTGTTCATACAGATGGCGGTGTAGATAATTCCATGTTCATACAGATAGAGGGGCTGATATTTCCATGTTCATACAGATAGCGGTGCTGATATTTCCATGTTTATACAGATAGCGGTATAGATATTTCCATGTTTATTCAGATAGCGGTGTAGATATCTCCATCTTAATACAGATAGCGGTGTAGATATTTATATGTTCATACAGATGGCGGTGCAGATATTTCCATGTTCATACAGATGGCGGTGTAGATATTTCCATGTTCATACAGATAGCGGTGTAGATATCTCCATGTTCATACAGATAGCGGTGCTGATATTTCCATGTTTATACAGGTAGCGGTGTAGATATTTCCATGTTTATACAGATAGCGGTGTAGATATTTCCATGTTTATACAGATAGCGGTGTAGATATTTCCATGTTTATACAGATAGCGGTGTAGATATCTCCATCTTAATACAGATGGCGGTGTAGATATTTATATGTTCATACAGATGGCGGTGCAGATATTTCCATGTTCATACAGATGGCGGTGTAGATATTTCCATGTTCATACAGATAGCGGTGTAGTTATTTCCATGTGTAAAGAGATAACTGTGTAGATATTTCCATGTATATGCAGATAGCAGTGTAGATATTTCCATTTTCATGCAGATAGCCGTGTAGATATTTCCATGTTCAAACAGATAGCGGTGTAGATATTTCCATGTTCATACAGATAGCGGTGCAGATATTTCCATGTTCATACAGATAGCGGTGTAGATATTTCCATGTTTATACAGATAGCGGTGAAGATGTATGTATGTTTACACAGATAGCGGTGTAGATATTTCCATGTTCATACAGATAGCGGTGTAGATATTTCCATGTTCATCCAGATGGCTGTGTAGATATATCCATGTTCATACAGATAGCGGTGTAGATATTTCCATGTTCATTCAGATACTGGTGTAGATATTTCCATGTTCATACAGATAGTGGTGTAGGTATTTCCATGTTCATACAGATAGCGGTGTAGATATTTCCATGTTCGTACAGATAGCGTTGTAGATATTTCCATGTTCCTCCAGATGGCTGTGTAGATATATCCATGTTCATACAGATGGCGGTGTAGATATCTCCATGTTCCTACAGATAGCGGTGCTGATATTTCCATGTTTATACAGGTAGCGGTGTAGAAATTTCCATGTTTATCCAGATAGCGGTGTAGATATTTCCATGTTTATATAGATAGCGGTGTAGATATTTTCAGGTTTATACAGATAGCGGTGTAGATATCCCCATCTTAATACAGAAGGCGGTGTAGATATTTATATGTTCATACAGATGGCGGTGTAGATATTTCCATGTTCATCCAGATGGCTCTGTAGATATATCCATGTTCTTACAGATGGCGGTGAAGATATTTCCTTGTTCATACAGATAGCGGTGTAGATATTTCCATGTTCATACAGATAGCGATGTAGATATTTCCATGTTAATACAGATAGCGGTGTAGCTATTTCCATGTTCATACAGATAGCGGTGTAGATATTTCCATGTTCATCCAGATGGCTGTGTAGATATATCAGTGTTCATACAGATGGCGGTGTAGATATCTCCATGTTCATACAGATAGAGGGGCTGATATTTCCATGTTCATACAGATAGCGGTGCTGATATTTCCATGTTTATACAGATAGCGGTGCATATATTTCCATGTTTATTCAGATAGCGGTGTAGATATCTCCATCTTAATACAGATAGCGGGGTAGATATTTATATGTTCATACAGATGGCGGTGCAGATATTTCCATGTTCATACAGATGGCGGTGTAGATATTTCCATGTTCATACAGATAGCGGTGTAGATATCTCCATGTTCATACAGATAGCGGTGCTGATATTTCCATGTTTATACAGGTAGCGGTGTAGATATTTCCATGTTTATACAGATAGCGGTGTAGATATTTCCATGTTTATACAGATAGCGGTGTAGATATTTCCATGTTTATACAGATAGCGGTGTAGATATCTCCATCTTAATACAGATGGCGGTGTAGATATTTATATGTTCATACAGATGGCGGTGCAGATATTTCCATGTTCATACAGATGGCGGTGTAGATATTTCCATGTTCATACAGATAGCGGTGTAGTTATTTCCATGTGTAAAGAGATAGCTGTGTAGATATTTCCATGTATATGCAGATAGCAGTGTAGATATTTCCATTTTCATGCAGATAGCCGTGTAGATATTTCCATGTTCAAACAGATAGCGGTGTAGATATTTCCATGTTCATACAGATAGCGGTGCAGATATTTCCATGTTCATACAGATAGCGGTGTAGATATTTCCATGTTTATACAGATAGCGGTGAAGATGTATTTATGTTTACACAGATAGCGGTGTAGATATTTCCATGTTCATACAGATAGCGGTGTAGATATTTCCATGTTCATCCAGATGGCTGTGTAGATATATCCATGTTCATACTGATGGCGGTGTAGATATCTCCATGTTCCTACAGATAGCGGTGCTGATATTTCCATGTTTATACAGGTAGCGGTGTAGATATTTCCATGTTTATACAGATAGCGGTGTAGATATTTCCATGTTTATACAGATAGCGGTGTAGATATTTGCATGTTTATACAGATAGCGGTGTAGTTATTTCCATGTGTAAAGAGATAGCTGTGTAGATATTTCCATGTAAATGCAGATAGCTTTGTAGATATTTCCATTTTCATGCAGATAGCGGTGTAGATATTTACATGTTCAATCAGATAGCGGTGTAGATATTTAAATGTTCATTCAGATAGTGGTGTAGACATTTCCAGGTTCATACAGATAGCGGTGCTATTTCCGTGTTTATACAGGTAGCGGTGTAGATATTTCCATGTTTATACAGATGGGGTTGTTGATATTTCCATGTTCATCCAGATGGCTCTGTAGATATATCCATGTTCGTACAGATGGCGGTGAAGATATTTCCATGTTCATACAGATAGCGGTGTAGATATTTCCATGTTCATACAGATAGCGGTGTAGATATTTCCATGTTCATACAGATAGCGGTGTAGCTTTTTCCATGTTCATACAGATAGCGGTGTAGATATTTCCATGTTCATCCAGATGGCTGTGTAGATATATCCGTGTTCATACAGATGGCGGTGTAGATATCTCCATGTTCATACAGATAGAGGGGCTGATATTTCCATGTTCATACAGATAGCGGTGCTGATATTTCCATGTTTATACAGATATCGGTGAAGATATTTCCATGTTTATTCAGATAGCGGTGTAGATATCTCCATCTTAATACAGATGGCGGTGTAGATATTTATATGTTCATACAGATGGCGGTGCAGATATTTCCATGTTCATACAGATGGCGGTGTAGATATTTCCTTGTTCATACAGATAGCGGTGTAGATATTTCCATGTCCATACAGATAGCGGTGCTGATATTTCCATGTTTATACAGGTAGCGGTGTAGATATTTCCATGTTTATACAGATAGCGGTGTAGATATTTCCATGTTTATACAGATAGCGGTGTAGATATCTCCATCTTAATACAGATGGCGGTGTAGATATTTATATGTTCATACAGATGGCGGTGCAGATATTTCCATGTTCATACAGATGGCGGTGTAGATATTTCCATGTTCATACAGATAGCGGTGTAGATATTTCCATGTTCATACAGATAGCGGTGTAGCTATTTCCATGTTCATACAGATAGCGGTGTAGATATTTCCATGTTCATCCAGATGGCTGTGTAGATATATCAGTGTTCATACAGATGGCGGTGTAGATATCTCCATGTTCATACAGATAGAGGGGCTGATATTTCCATGTTCATACAGATAGCGGTGCTGATATTTCCATGTTTATACAGATAGCGGTGTATATATTTCCATGTTTATTCAGATAGCGGTGTAGATATCTCCATCTTAATACAGATAGCGGGGTAGATATTTATAAGTTCATACAGATGGCGGTGCAGATATTTCCATGTTCATACAGATGGCGGTGTAGATATTTCCATGTTCATACAGATAGCGGTGTAGATATCTCCATGTTCATACAGATAGCGGTGCTGATATTTCCATGTTTATACAGGTAGCGGTGTAGATATTTCCATGTTTATACAGATAGCGGTGTAGATATTTCCATGTTTATACAGATAGCGGTGTAGATATTTCCATGTTTATACAGATAGCGGTGTAGATATCTCCATCTTAATACAGATGGCGGTGTAGATATTTATATGTTCATACAGATGGCGGTGCAGATATTTCCATGTTCATACAGATGGCGGTGTAGATATTTCCATGTTCATACAGATAGCGGTGTAGTTATTTCCATGTGTAAAGAGATAGCTGTGTAGATATTTCCATGTATATGCAGATAGCAGTGTAGATATTTCCATTTTCATGCAGATAGCCGTGTAGATATTTCCATGTTCAAACAGATAGCGGTGTAGATATTTCCATGTTCATACAGATAGCGGTGCAGATATTTCCATGTTCATACAGATAGCGGTGTACATATTTCCATGTTTATACAGATAGCGGTGAAGATGTATTTATGTTTACACAGATAGCGGTGTAGATATTTCCATGTTCATACAGATAGCGGTGTAGATATTTCCATGTTCATCCAGATGGCTGTGTAGATATATCCATGTTCATACTGATGGCGGTGTAGATATCTCCATGTTCCTACAGATAGCGGTGCTGATATTTCCATGTTTATACAGGTAGCGGTGTACATATTTCCATGTTTATACAGACAGCGGTGTAGATATTTCCATGTTTATACAGATAGCGGTGTAGATATTTGCATGTTTATACAGATAGCGGTGTAGTTATTTCCATGTGTAAAGAGATAGCTGTGTAGATATTTCCATGTATATGCAGATAGCTTTGTAGATATTTCCATTTTCATGCAGATAGCGGTGTAGATATTTACATGTTCAATCAGATAGCGGTGTAGATATTTAAATGTTCATTCAGATAGTGGTGTAGACATTTCCAGGTTCATACAGATAGCGGTGCTATTTCCGTGTTTATACAGGTAGCGGTGTAGATATTTCCATGTTTATACAGATGGGGTTGTTGATATTTCCATGTTCATCCAGATGGCTCTGTAGATATATCCATGTTCGTACAGATGGCGGTGAAGATATTTCCATGTTCATACAGATAGCGGTGTAGATATTTCCATGTTCATACAGATAGCGGTGTAGATATTTCCATGTTCATACAGATAGCGGTGTAGCTTTTTGCATGTTCATACAGATAGCGGTGTAGATATTTCCATGTTCATCCAGATGGCTGTGTAGATATATCCGTGTTCATACAGATGGCGGTGTAGATATCTCCATGTTCATACAGATAGAGGGGCTGATATTTCCATGTTCATACAGATAGCGGTGCTGATATTTCCATGTTTATACAGATAGCGGTGTAGATATTTCCATGTTTATTCAGATAGCGGTGTAGATATCTCCATCTTAATACAGATGGCGGTGTAGATATTTATATGTTCATACAGATGGCGGTGCAGATATTTCCATGTTCATACAGATGGCGGTGTAGATATTTCCTTGTTCATACAGATAGCGGTGTAGATATTTCCATGTTCATACAGATAGCGGTGCTGATATTTCCATGTTTATACAGGTAGCGGTGTATATATTTCCATGTTTATACAGATAGCGGTGTAGATATTTCCATGTTTATACAGATAGCGGTGTAGATATTTCCATGTTTATACAGATAGCGGTGTAGATATCTCCATCTTAATACAGATGGCGGTGTAGATATTTATATGTTCATACAGATGGCGGTGCAGATATTTCCATGTTCATACAGATGGCGGTGTAGATATTTCCATGTTCATACAGATAGCGGTGTAGTTATTTCCATGTGTAAAGAGATAGCTGTGTAGATATTTCCATGTATATGCAGATAGCAGTGTAGATATTTCCATTTTCATGCAGATAGCCGTGTAGATATTTCCATGTTCAAACAGATAGCGGTGTAGATATTTCCATGTTCATACAGATAGCGGTGCAGATATTTCCATGTTCATACAGATAGCGGTGTAGATATTTCCATGTTTATACAGATAGCGGTAAAGATGTATGTATGTTTACACAGATAGCGGTGTAGATATTTCCATGTTCATACAGATAGCGGAGTAGATATTTCCATGTTCATCCAGATGGCTGTGTAGTTATATCCATGTTCATACAGATAGCGGTGTAGATATTTCCATGTTCATTCAGATACTGGTGTAGATATTTCCATGTTCATACAGATAGTGGTGTAGCTATTTCCATGTTCATACAGTTAGCGGTGTAGATATTTCCATGTTCGTACAGATAGCGTTGTAGATATTTCCATGTTCCTCCAGATGGCTGTGTAGATATATCCATGTTCATACAGATGGCGGTGTAGATATCTCCATGTTCCTACAGATAGCGGTGCTGATATTTCCATGTTTATACAGGTAGCGGTGTAGAAATTTCCATGTTTATCCAGATAGCGGTGTAGATATTTCCATGTTTATATAGATAGTGGTGTAGATATTTTCAGGTTTATACAGATAGCGGTGTAGATATCTCCATCTTAATACAGATGGCGGTGTAGATATTTATATGTTCATACAGATGGCGGTGTAGATATTTCCATGTTCATCCAGATGGCTCTGTAGATATATCCATGTTCGTACAGATGGCGGTGAAGATATTTCCTTGTTCATACAGATAGCGGTGTAGATATTTCCATGTTCATACAGATAGCGGTGTAGCTATTTCCATGTTCATCCAGACGGCTGTGTAGATATATCCATGTTCATACAGATATCGGTGTAGATATTTCCATGTTCATACAGATAGCGGTGTAGCTATTTCCATTTTCATACACATAACGGAGTAGCTATTTCCATGTTCATACAGATAGCAGTGTAGATATTTCCATGTTCATACAGATAGCGGTTTAGATATTTCCATGTTCATACAGAGAGCGGTGCTGATATTTCCATCTTTATACAGATAGCGGTTTAGATATTTCCTTCTTATTACAGATGGCGGTGTAGATATTTATATGTTCAAACAGATGGCGGTGCAGATATTTCCATGTTCATACAGATGGTGGTGTAGATATTTCCATGTTTATAGATATAGTGGTGTAGTTATTTCCATGTGTAAAGAGATAGCTGTGTAGATATTTCCATGTATATGCAGATAGCTTTGTAGATATTTCCATTTTCATGCAGATAGCGGTGTAGATATTTAAATGTTCAAACAGATAGCGGTGTAGATATTTCCATGTTCATTCAGATAGCTTTGTAGATATTTCCATGTTCATACAGATAGCGGTGTAGATATTTCCATGTTCATACAGATAGCGGTGTAGATATTTCCATGTTCATACAGATAGCGGTGTAGATATTTCCATGTTCATACAGATAGCGGTGCTGATATTTCCATGTTTATACAGGTAGCGGTGTAGATATTTCCATGTTTATACAGATAGCGGTGTAGATATTTCCATGTTTATACAGATAGCGGTGTAGATATTTCCATGTTTATACAGATAGCGGTGTAGATATCTCCATCTTAATACAGATGGCGGTGTAGATATTTATATGTTCATACAGATGGCTGTGCAGATATTTCCATGTTCATACAGATGGCGGTGTAGATATTTCCATGTTCATACAGATAGCGCTGTAGTTATTTCCATGTGTAAAGAGATAGCTGTGTAGATATTTCCATGTATATGCAGATAGCAGTGTAGATATTTCCATTTTCATGCACATAGCGGTGTAGATATTTCCATGTTCAAACAGATAGCGGTGTAGATATTTCCATGTTCATACAGATAGCGGTGCAGATATTTCCATGTTCATACAGATAGCAGTGTATATATTTCCATGTTTATACAGATAGCGGTGAAGAAGTATGCATGTTTACACAGATAGCGGTGTAGATATTTCCATGTTCATCCAGATGGCTGTGTAGATATATCCAAGTTCATACAGATAGCGGTGTAGATATTTCCATGTTCATACAGATAGCGGTGTAGATATTTCCATGTTCATCCAGATGGCTGTGTAGATATATCCATGTTCATTCAGATAGCGGTGTAGATATTTCCATGTTCATACAGATAGCGGTGTAGCTATTTCCATGTTCATACAGATAACGGTGTAGCTATTTCCATGTTCATACAGATAGCGGTGTAGATATTTCCATGTTCATACAGATAGCGGTGTAGATATCTCCATTTTCATACAGAGAGCGGTGCAGATATTTCCATGTTTATACAGGCAGCGGTGTAGATATTTCCATGTTTATACAGATAGCGGTTTAGATATTTCCTTCTTAATACAGATGGCCGTGTAGATATTTATATGTTCATACAGATGGCGGTGCAGATATTTCCATGTTCATACAGATGGCGGTGTAGATATTTCCATGTTTATAGAGATAGCGGTGTAGTTATTTCCATGTGTAAAGAGATAGCTGTGTAGATATTTCCATGTATATGCAGATAGCTTTGTAGATATTTCCATTTTCATGCAGATAGCGGTGTAGATATTTACATGTTCAATCAGATAGCGGTGTAGATATTTCCATGTTCATTCAGATAGCGGTGTAGACATTTCCAGGTTCATACAGATAGCGGTGCAGATATTTCCGTGTTTATACAGGTAGCGGTGTAGATATTTCCATGTTTATACAGATGGGGTTGTAGATATTTCCATGTTCATCCAGATGGCTCTGTAGATATATCCATGTTCGTACAGATGGCGGTGAAGATATTTCCATGTTCATACAGATAGCGGTGTAGATATTTCCATGTTCATACAGATAGCGGTGTAGATATTTTCATGTTAATACAGATAGTGGTGTAGCTATTTCCATGTTCATACAGATAGCGGTGTAGATATTTCCATGTTCATCCAGATGGCTGTGTAGATATATCCGTGTTCATACAGATGGCGGTGTAGATAATTCCATGTTCATACAGATAGAGGGGCTGATATTTCCATGTTCATACAGATAGCGGTGCTGATATTTCCATGTTTATACAGATAGCGGTGTAGATATTTCCATGTTTATTCAGATAGCGGTGTAGATATCTCCATCTTAATACAGATAGCGGTGTAGATATTTATATGTTCATACAGATGGCGGTGCAGATATTTCCATGTTCATACAGATGGCGGTGTAGATATTTCCATGTTCATACAGATAGCGGTGTAGATATCTCCATGTTCATACAGATAGCGGTGCTGATATTTCCATGTTTATACAGGTAGCGGTGTAGATATTTCCATGTTTATACAGATAGCGGTGTAGATATTTCCATGTTTATGCAGATAGCGGTGTAGATATTTCCATGTTTATACAGATAGCGGTGTAGATATCTCCATCTTAATACAGATGGCGGTGTAGATATTTATATGTTCATACAGATGGCGGTGCAGATATTTCCATGTTCATACAGATGGCGGTGTAGATATTTCCATGTTCATACAGATAGCGGTGTAGTTATTTCCATGTGTAAAGAGATAGCTGTGTAGATATTTCCATGTATATGCAGATAGCAGTGTAGATATTTCCATTTTCATGCAGATAGCCGTGTAGATATTTCCATGTTCAAACAGATAGCGGTGTAGATATTTCCATGTTCATACAGATAGCGGTGCAGATATTTCCATGTTCATACAGATAGCGGTGTAGATATTTCCATGTTTATACAGATAGCGGTGAAGATGTATGTATGTTTACACAGATAGCGGTGTAGATATTTCCATGTTCATACAGATAGCGGTGTAGATATTTCCATGTTCATCCAGATGGCTGTGTAGATATATCCATGTTCATACAGATAGCGGTGTAGATATTTCCATGTTCATTCAGATACTGGTGTAGATATTTCCATGTTCATACAGATAGTGGTGTAGCTATTTCCATGTTCATACAGATAGCGGTGTAGATATTTCCATGTTCGTACAGATAGCGTTGTAGATATTTCCATGTTCCTCCAGATGGCTGTGTAGATATATCCATGTTCATACAGATGGCGGTGTAGATATCTCCATGTTCCTACAGATAGCGGTGCTGATATTTCCATGTTTATACAGGTAGCGGTGTAGAAATTTCCATGTTTATCCGGATAGCGGTGTAGATATTTCCATGTTTATATAGATAGCGGTGTAGATATTTTCAGGTTTATACAGATAGCGGTGTAGATATCTCCATCTTAATACAGAAGGCGGTGTAGATATTTATATGTTCATACAGATGGCGGTGTAGATATTTCCATGTTCATCCAGATGGCTCTGTAGATATATCCATGTTCTTACAGATGGCGGTGAAGATATTTCCTTGTTCATACAGATAGCGGTGTAGATATTTCCATGTTCATTCAGATACTGGTGTAGATATTTCCATGTTCATACAGATAGTGGTGTAGCTATTTCCATGTTCATACAGATAGCAGTGTAGATATTTCCATGTTCACACAGATAGCGGTGTAGATATTTCCATGTTCATCCAGATGGCTGTGTAGATATATCCATGTTCATACTGATGGCGGTGTAGATATCTCCATGTTCCTACAGATAGCGGTGCTGATATTTCCATGTTTATACAGGTAGCGGTGTAGATATTTCCATGTTTATACAGATAGCGGTGTAGATATTTCCATGTTTATACAGATAGCGGTGTAGATATTTGCATGTTTATACAGATAGCGGTGTAGTTATTTCCATGTGAAAAGAGATAGCTGTGTAGATATTTCCATGTATATGCAGATAGCTTTGTAGATATTTCCATTTTCATGCAGATAGCGGTGTAGATATTTACATGTTCAATCAGATAGCGGTGTAGATATTTCCATGTTCATTCAGATAGTGGTGTAGACATTTCCAGGTTCATACAGATAGCGGTGCTATTTCCGTGTTTATACTGGTAGCGGTGTAGATATCTCCATGTTTATACAGATGGGGTTGTAGATATTTCCATGTTCATCCAGATGGCTCTGTAGATATATCCATGTTCGTACAGATGGTGGTGAAGATATTTCCATGTTCATACAGATAGCGGTGTAGATATTTCCATGTTCATACAGATAGCGGTGTAGATATTTCCATGTTCATACAGATAGCGGTGTAGCTTTTTCCATGTTCATACAGATAGCGGTGTAGATATTTCCATGTTCATCCAGATGGCTGTGCAGATATATCCGTGTTCATACAGATGGCGGTGTAGATATCTCCATGTTCATACAGATAGAGGGGCTGATATTTCCATGTTCATACAGATAGCGGTGCTGATGTTTCCATGTTTATACAGATAGCGGTGTAGATATTTCCATGTTTATTCAGATAGCGGTGTAGATATCTCCATCTTAATACAGATGGCGGTGTAGATATTTATATGTTCATACAGATGGCGGTGCAGATATTTCCATGTTCATACAGATGGCGGTGTGGATATTTCCATGTTCATACAGATAGCGGTGTAGATATTTCCATGTTCATACAGATAGCGGTGCTGATATTTCCATGTTTATACAGGTAGCGGTGTATATATTTCCATGTTTATACAGATAGCGGTGTAGATATTTCCATGTTTATACAGATAGCGGTGTAGATATTTCCATGTTTATACAGATAGCTGTGTAGATATCTCCATCTTAATACAGATGGCGGTGTAGATATTTATATGTTCATACAGATGGCGGTGCAGATGTTTCCATGTTCATACAGATGGCGGTGTAGATATTTCCATGTTCATACAGATAGCGGTGTAGTTATTTCCATGTGTAAAGAGATAGCTGTGTAGATATTTCCATGTATATGCAGATAGCAGTGTAGATATTTCCATTTTCATGCAGATAGCCGTGTAGATATTTCCATGTTCAAACAGATAGCGGTGTAGATATTTCCATGTTCATACAGATAGCGGTGCAGATATTTCCATGTTCATACAGATAGCGGTGTAGATATTTCCATGTTTATACAGATAGCGGTGAAGATCTATGTATGTTTACACAGATAGCGGTGTAGATATTTCCATGTTCATACAGATAGCGGTGTAGATATTTCCATGTTCATCCAGATGGCTGTGTAGATATATCCATGTTCATACAGATAGCGGTGTAGATATTTCCATGTTCATTCAGATACTGGTGTAGATATTTCCATGTTCATACAGATAGTGGTGTAGCTATTTCCATGTTCATACAGATAGCGGTGTAGATATTTCCATGTTTGTTCAGATAGCGTTGTAGATATTTCCATGTTCCTCCAGATGGCTGTGTAGATATATCCATGTTCATACAGATGGCGGTGTAGATATCTCCATGTTCCTACAGATAGCGGTGCTGATATTTCCATGTTTATACAGGTAGCGGTGTAGAAATTTCCATGTTTATCCAGATAGCGGTGTAGATATTTCCATGTTTATATAGATAGCGGTGTAGATATTTTCAGGTTTATACAGATAGCGGTGTAGATATCTCCATCTTAATACAGATGGCGGTGTAGATATTTATATGTTCATACAGATGGCGGTGTAGATATTTCCATGTTCATTCAGATGGCTCTGTAGATATATCCATGTTCGTACAGATGGCGGTGAAGATATTTCCTTGTTCATACAGATAGCGGTGTAGATATTTCCATGTTCATACAGATAGCGGTGTAGCTATTTCCATGTTCATCCAGATGGCTGTGTAGATATATCCATGTTCATACAGATAGCTTTGTAGATATTTCCATGTTCATACAGATAGCGGTGTAGATATTTCCATGTTCATACAGATAGCGGTGTAGATATTTCCATGTTTATACAGATAGCGGTGTAGATATCTCCATCTTAATACAGATGGCGGTGTAGATATTTATATGTTCATACAGATGGCTGTGCAGATATTTCCATGTTCATACAGATGGCGGTGTAGATATTTCCATGTTCATACAGATAGCGCTGTAGTTATTTCCATGTGTAAAGAGATAGCTGTGTAGATATTTCCATGTATATGCAGAAAGCAGTGTAGATATTTCCATTTTCATGCAGATAGCGGTGTAGATATTTCCATGTTCAAACAGATAGCGGTGTAGATATTTCCATGTTCATACAGATAGCGGTGCAGATATTTCCATGTTCATACAGATAGCAGTGTATATATTTCCATGTTTATACAGATAGCGGTGAAGAAGTATGCATATTTACACAGATAGCGGTGTAGATATTTCCATGTTCATCCAGATGGCTCTGTAGATATATCCATGTTCTTACAGATGGCGGTGAAGATATTTCCTTGTTCATACAGATAGCGGTGTAGATATTTCCATGTTCATTCAGATACTGGTGTAGATATTTCCATGTTCATACAGATAGTTGTTTAGATATTTCCATGTTCATACAGATAGCGGTGTAGATATTTCCATGTTCACACAGATAGCGGTGTAGATATTTCCATGTTCATCCAGATGGCTGTGTAGATATATCCATGTTCATACTGATGGCGGTGTAGATATCTCCATGTTCCTACAGATAGCGGTGCTGATATTTCCATGTTTATACAGGTAGCGGTGTAGATATTTCCATGTTTATACAGATAGCGGTGTAGATATTTCCATGTTTATACAGATAGCGGTGTAGATATTTGCATGTTTATACAGATAGCGGTGTAGTTATTTCCATGTATAAAGAGATAGCTGTGTAGATATTTCCATGTATATGCAGATAGCTTTGTAGATATTTCCATTTTCATGCAGATAGCGGTGTAGATATTTACATGTTCAATCAGATAGCGGTGTAGATATTTCCATGATCATTCAAATAGTGGTGTAGACATTTCCAGGTTCATACAGATAGCGGTGCTATTTCCGTGTTTATACAGGTAGCGGTGTAGATATCTCCATGTTTATACAGATGGGGTTGTAGATATTTCCATGTTCATCCAGATGGCTCTGTAGATATATCCATGTTCGTACAGATGGCGGTGAAGATATTTCCATGTTCATACAGATAGCGGTGTAGATATTTCCATGTTCATACAGATAGCAGTGTAGATATTTCCATGTTCATACAGATAGCGGTGTAGCTTTTTCCATGTTCATACAGATAGCGGTGTAGATATTTCCATGTTCATCCAGATGGCTGTGTAGATATATCCGTGTTCATACAGATGGCGGTGTAGATATCTCCATGTTCATACAGATAGAGGGGCTGATATTTCCATGTTCATACAGATAGCGGTGCTGATGTTTCCATGTTTATACAGATAGCGGTGTAGATATTTCCATGTTTATTCAGATAGCGGTGTAGATATCTCCATATTAATACAGATGGCGGTGTAGATATTTATATGTTCATACAGATGGCGGTGCAGATATTTCCATGTTCATACAGATGGCGGTGTAGATATTTCCATGTTCATACAGAAAGCGGTGTAGATATTTCCATGTTCATACAGATAGCGGTGCTGATATTTCCATGTTTATACAGGTAGCGGTGTATATATTTCCATGTTTATACAGATAGCGGTGTAGATATTTCCATGTTTATACAGATAGCGGTGTAGATATTTCCATGTTTATACAGATAGCGGTGTAGATATCCCCATCTTAATACAGATGGCGGTGTAGATATTTATATGTTCATACAGATGGCGGTGCAGATGTTTCCATGTTCATACAGATGGCGGTGTAGATATTTCCATGTTCATACAGATAGCGGTGTAGTTATTTCCATGTGTAAAGAGATAGCTGTGTAGATATTTCCATGTATATGCAGATAGCAGTGTAGATATTTCCATTTTCATGCAGATAGCCGTGTAGATATTTCCATGTTCAAACAGATAGCGGTGTAGATATTTCCATGTTCATACAGATAGCGGTGCAGATATTTCCATGTTCATACAGATAGCGGTGTAGATATTTCCATGTTTATACAGATAGCGGTGAAGATGTATGTATGTTTACACAGATAGCGGGGTAGATATATCCATGTTCATACAGATAGCGGTGTAGATATTTCCATGTTCATCCAGATGGCTGTGTAGATATATCCATGTTCATACAGATAGCGGTGTAGATATTTCCATGTTCATTCAGATACTGGTGTAGATATTTCCATGTTCATACAGATAGTGGTGTAGCTATTTCCATGTTCATACAGATAGCGGTGTAGATATTTCCATGTTCGTACAGATAGCGTTGTAGATATTTCCATGTTCCTCCAGATGGCTGTGTAGATATATCCATGTTCATACAGATGGCGGTGTAGATATCTCCATGTTCCTACAGATAGCGGTGCTGATATTTCCATGTTTATACAGGTAGCGGTGTAGAAATTTCCATGTTTATCCAGATAGCGGTGTAGATATTTCCATGTTTATATAGATAGCGGTGTAGATATTTTCAGGTTTATACAGATAGCGGTGTAGATATCTCCATCTTAATACAGATGGCGGTGTAGATATTTATATGTTCATACAGATGGCGGTGTAGATATTTCCATGTTCATTCAGATGGCTCTGTAGATATATCCATGTTCGTACAGATGGCGGTGAAGATATTTCCTTGTTCATACAGATAGCGGTGTAGATATTTCCATGTTCATACAGATAGCGGTGTAGCTATTTCCATGTTCATCCAGATGGCTGTGTAGATATATCCATGTTCATACAGATATCGGTGTAGATATTTCCATGTTCATACAGATAGCGGTGTTGCTATTTCCATTTTCATACACATAACGGGGTAGCTATTTCCATGTTCATACAGATAGCAGTGTAGATATTTCCACGTTCATACAGATAGCGGTTTAGATATTTCCATGTTCATACAGAGAGCGGTGCTGATATTTCCATCTTTATTCAGATAGCGGTTTAGATATTTCCTTCTTATTACAGATGGCGGTGTAGATATTTATATGTTCAAACAGATGGCGGTGCAGATATTTCCATGTTCATACAGATGGTGGTGTAGATATTTCCATGTTTATAGATATAGTGGTGTAGTTATTTCCATGTGTAAAGAGATAGCTGTGTAGATATTTCCATGTATATGCAGATAGCTTTGTAGATATTTCCATTTTCATGCAGATAGCGGTGTAGATATTTACATGTTCAAACAGATAGCGGTGTAGATATTTCCATGTTCATTCAGATAGCTTTGTAGATATTTCCATGTTCATACAGATAGCGGTGTAGATATTTCCATGTTCATACAGATAGCGGTGTAGATATTTCCATGTTCATACAGATAGCGGTGTAGATATTTCCATGTTCATACAGATAGCGGTGCTGATATTTCCATGTTTATACAGGTAGCGGTGTAGATATTTCCATGTTTATACAGATAGCGGTGTAGATATTTCCATGTTTATACAGATAGCGGTGTAGATATTTCCATGTTTATACAGATAGCGGTGTAGATATCTCCATCTTAATACAGATGGCGGTGTAGATATTTATATGTTCATACAGATGGCTGTGCAGATATTTCCATGTTCATACAGATGGCGGTGTAGATATTTCCATGTTCATACAGATAGCGCTGTAGTTATTTCCATGTGTAAAGAGATAGCTGTGTAGATATTTCCATGTATATGCAGATAGCAGTGTAGATATTTCCATTTTCATGCAGATTGCGGTGTAGATATTTCCATGTTCAAACAGATAGCGGTGTAGATATTTCCATGTTCATACAGATAGCGGTGCAGATATTTCCATGTTCATACAGATAGCAGTGTATATATTTCCATGTTTATACAGATAGCGGTGAAGAAGTATGCATGTTTACACAGATAGCGGTGTAGATATTTCCATGTTCATCCAGATGGCTGTGTAGATATATCCAAGTTCATACAGATAGCGGTGTAGATATTTCCATGTTCATACAGATAGCGGTGTAGATATTTCCATGTTCATCCAGATGGCTGTGTAGATATATCCATGTTCATTCAGATAGCGGTGTAGATATTTCCATGTTCATACAGATAGCGGTGTAGCTATTTCCATGTTCATACTGATAACGGTGTAGCTATTTCCATGTTCATACAGATAGCAGTGTAGATATTTCCAAGTTCATACAGATAGCGGTGTAGATATCTCCATTTTCATACAGAGAGCGGTGCAGATATTTCCATGTTTATACAGGCAGCGGTGTAGATATTTCCATGTTTATACAGATAGCGGTTTAGATATTTCCTTCTTAATACAGATGGCCGTGTAGATATTTATATGTTCATACAGATGGCGGTGCAGATATTTCCATGTTCATACAGATGGCGGTGTAGATATTTCCATGTTTATAGAGATAGCAGTGTAGTTATTTCCATGTGTAAACAGATAGCTGTGTAGATATTTCCATGTATATGCAGATAGCTTTGTAGATATTTCCATTTTCATGCAGATAGCGGTGTAGATATTTACATGTTCAATCAGATAGTGGTGTAGATATTTCCATGTTCATTCAGATAGCGGTGTAGACATTTCCAGGTTCATACAGATAGCGGTGCAGATATTTCCGTGTTTATACAGGTAGCGGTGTAGATATTTCCATGTTTATACAGATGGGGTTGTAGATATTTCCATGTTCATCCAGATGGCTCTGTAGATATATCCATGTTCGTACAGATGGCGGTGAAGATATTTCCATGTTCATACAGATAGCGGTGTAGATATTTCCATGTTCATACAGATAGCGGTGTAGATATTTCCATGTTAATACAGATAGCGGTGTAGCTATTTCCATGTTCATACAGATAGCGGTGTAGATATTTCCATGTTCATCCAGATGGCTGTGTAGATATATCCGTGTTCATACAGATGGCGGTGTAGATATCTCCATGTTCATACAGATAGAGGGGCTGATATTTCCATGTTCATACAGATAGCGGTGCTGATATTTCCATGTTTATACAGATAGCGGTGTAGATATTTCCATGTTTATTCAGATAGCGGTGTAGATATCTCCATCTTAATACAGATAGCGGTGTAGATATTTATATGTTCATACAGATGGCGGTGCAGATACTTCCATGTTCATACAGATGGCGGTGTAGATATTTCCATGTTCATACAGATAGCGGTGTAGATATCTCCATGTTCATACAGATAGCGGTGCTGATATTTCCATGTTTATACAGGTAACGGTGTAGATATTTCCATGTTTATACAGATAGCGGTGTAGATATTTCCATGTTTATACAGATAGCGGTGTAGATATTTCCATGTTTATACAGATAGCGGTGTAGATATCTCCATCTTAATACAGATGGCGGTGTAGATATTTATATGTTCATACAGATGGCCGTGCAGATATTTCCATGTTCATACAGATGGCGGTGTAGATATTTCCATGTTCATACAGATAGCGGTGTAGTTATTTCCATGTGTAAAGAGATAGCTGTGTAGATATTTCCATGTATATGCAGATAGCAGTGTAGATATTTCCATTTTCATGCAGATAGCCGTGTAGATATTTCCATGTTCAAACAGATAGCGGTGTAGATATTTCCATGTTCATACAGATAGCGGTGCAGATATTTCCATGTTCATACAGATAGCGGTGTAGATATTTCCATGTTTATACAGATAGCGGTGAAGATGTATGTATGTTTACACAGATAGCGGTGTAGATATTTCCATGTTCATACAGATAGCGGTGTAGATATTTCCATGTTCATCCAGATGGCTGTGTAGATATATCCATGTTCATACAGATAGCGGTGTAGATATTTCCATGTTCATTCAGATACTGGTGTAGATATTTCCATGTTCATACAGATAGTGGTGTAGCTATTTCCATGTTCATACAGATAGCGGTGTAGATATTTCCATGTTCGTACAGATAGCGTTGTAGATATTTCCATGTTCCTCCAGATGGCTGTGTAGATATATCCATGTTCATACAGATGGCGGTGTAGATATCTCCATGTTCCTACAGATAGCGGTGCTGATATTTCCACGTTTATACAGGTAGCGGTGTAGAAATTTCCATGTTTATCCAGATAGCGGTGTAGATATTTCCATGTTTATATAGATAGCGGTGTAGATATTTTCAGGTTTATACAGATAGCGGTGTAGATATCTCCATCTTAATACAGATGGCGGTGTAGATATTTATATGTTCATACAGATGGCGGTGTAGATATTTCCATGTTCATTCAGATGGCTCTGTAGATATATCCATGTTCGTACAGATGGCGGTGAAGATATTTCCTTGTTCATACAGATAGCGGTGTAGATATTTCCATGTTCATACAGATAGCGGTGTAGCTATTTCCATGTTCATCCAGATGGCTGTGTAGATATATCCATGTTCATACAGATATCGGTGTAGATATTTCCATGTTCATACAGATAGCGGTGTAGCTATTTCCATTTTCATACACATAACGGGGTAGCTATTTCCATGTTCATACAGATAGCAGTGTAGATATTTCCACGTTCATACAGATAGCGGTTTAGATATTTCCATGTTCATACAGAGAGCGGTGCTGATATTTCCATCTTTATACAGATAGCGGTTTAGATATTTCCTTCTTATTACAGATGGCGGTGTAGATATTTATATGTTCAAACAGATGGCGGTGCAGATATTTCCATGTTCATACAGATGGTGGTGTAGATATTTCCATGTTTATAGATATAGTGGTGTAGTTATTTCCATGTGTAAAGAGATAGCTGTGTAGATATTTCCATGTATATGCAGATAGCTTTGTAGATATTTCCATTTTCATGCAGATAGTGGTGTAGATATTTACATGTTCAAACAGATAGCGGTGTAGATATTTCCATGTTCATTCAGATAGCTTTGTAGATATTTCCATGTTCATACAGATAGCGGTGTAGATATTTCCATGTTCATACAGATAGCGGTGTAGATATTTCCATGTTCATACAGATAGCGGTGAAGATATTTCCATGTTCATACAGATAGCGGTGCTGATATTTCCATGTTTATACAGGTAGCGGTGTAGATATTTCCATTTTTATACAGATAGCGGTGTAGATATTTCCATGTTTATACAGATAGCGGTGTAGATATTTCCATGTTTATACAGATAGCGGTGTAGATATCTCCATCTTAATACAGATGGCGGTGTAGATATTTATATGTTCATACAGATGGCTGTGCAGATATTTCCATGTTCATACAGATGGCGGTGTAGATATTTCCATGTTCATACAGATAGCGCTGTAGTTATTTCCATGTGTAAAGAGATAGCTGTGTAGATATTTCCATGTATATGCAGATAGCAGTGTAGATATTTCCATTTTCATGCAGATTGCGGTGTAGATATTTCCATGTTCAAACAGATAGCGGTGTAGATATTTCCATGTTCATACAGATAGCGGTGCAGATATTTCCATGTTCATACAGATAGCAGTGTATATATTTCCATGTTTATACAGATAGCGGTGAAGAAGTATGCATGTTTACACAGATAGCGGTGTAGATATTTCCATGTTCATCCAGATGGCTGTGTAGATATATCCAAGTTCATACAGATAGCGGTGTAGATATTTCCATGTTCATACAGATACCGGTGTAGATATTTCCATGTTCATCCAGATGGCTGTGTAGATATATCCATGTTCATTCAGATAGCGGTGTAGATATTTCCATGTTCATACAGATAGCGGTGTAGCTATTTCCATGTTCATACAGATAACGGTGTAGCTATTTCCATGTTCATACAGATAGCAGTGTAGATATTTCCAAGTTCATAGAGATAGCGGTGTAGATATCTCCATTTTCATACAGAGAGCGGTGCAGATATTTCCATGTTTATACAGGCAGCGGTGTAGATATTTCCATGTTTATACAGATAGCGGTTTAGATATTTCCTTCTTAATACAGATGGCCGTGTAGATATTTATATGTTCATACAGATGGC